>NC_136061.1:1850245015-1850399019 GCF_964261635.1 Lissotriton helveticus | reverse complement strand
AGAGAGAGAGAGGTAGAGAGGTAGAGGTAGAAAGGTAGAGGGGAGAGAGGCAGAGAGAGAGGTAGAGAAAGAGGTAGAGAGAGAGGTAGAGGTAGAGGTAGAGAGAGGTAGAGAGAGAGAGGTAGAGGGGTAGAGTGAGGTAGAGAGAGGTAGAGAGGCAGATAGAGAGGTAGAGAGAGAGACGTAGAGAGGTAGAGAGGTAGAGAGGGAGAGAGGTAGAGAGGTAGAGGGAGAAAGGTAGAGGGAGAGAAAGGCAGAGAGAGAGGTGGAGAGAGAGGTAGAGGGAGAGAAAAAGTGGTAGAGAGGTAGAGTGGGGTAGAGAGAGAGAGAGGTAGAGAGAGAGGAAGAGAGAGAGAGAGAGGTAGAGAGAGAGAGGGTGGAGGGAGAGAGGTAGAGAGTTGAGAGAGGTAGAGAGAGAGAGGATGGAGGAAGAGAGGTAGAGAGAGAGATAGAGAGAGATAGAGAGAGAGAGAGGGTGGAGGTTAGAGAGAGAGGGGAAGAGAGGGAGAACGAGAGAGAGGTAGAAAGAGAGAGAGTGGAGGAAGAGAGGTAGAGAGAGAGGTAGAGAGAGAGAGGGTGGAAGAAGAGAGAGAGAGAGAGACAGGTAGAGAGAGGGTGGAGAGAGAGAGGTAGAGAGTTGAGAGAGAGGATGGAGGAAGAGAGGTAGAGAGAGAGAGAGGTAGAGAGAGAGATGGTGGAGGAAAAGAGAAGAGAGAGAGAGGGAGGGTGGAGGGAGAGAGGTAGAGAGAGTGAGGGTGGAGGAAGAGAGAGGGGAGGAGAAGCAATGTGTTACGGGTCCAGGAAATGGCGTAGGGTATCACCCAGAGGTAGGAAGTAGGCAAAAATTAAGGGTGCCAGGGGTGAACCACCCAGGTAGTTGCTCGGAGGATCCACTAAGGGATTGTGGATTCTACAAGTAAAGAAGAGCCATGTGAGAATCACTGCATGTAGAAATCGCTTCACAATAAGTAGGTCCACTAATGATTGAGGAAGTGAAATCAATATGCATTAATTATGGGCCATAAAGAAGGAAGAATTAAAATTCACCATATCAAGCTCAATGCACGTAAATACGGGCCACCGTGAAGGAGGAAAAGCCAAATGAGCATCAAGAATGAGCCATTATGTAGAGAATAGGCTCACTGTAAGTAGCCCAACACGTACATGAAAAAATGCAAATTCTGTGCATATCTACTGCTTTAGACGCCTCATTACTAAAAAATGTTTTTTGTAAACCATCTTACTTGTCAATGCACACAGCTACTGGCCTTGCAGTCATGACTGACAGCATTTAGAATCCCCCAAAACACAACTTAATTTCCCTTCACACCCACATTTAAACATAACTACAGTATACATGCCAACATTTTATAGGATTAAAGTGGGAGGTTCTAAAAAAATAATCAGAGCAATGCATTTCCCCCATTGACTTCTATTGAAGGCGAAGCAATTTCAGGCAGGAGAGCCAAAATAAAGCCATTTTTTGCTTCAAAATCGGGAAACTCCCAACTGAATCGGGTCTATTGGCATGCATGATATAGACTAGAAAATAGTTGTATGTCTATATTTATCTGTAAAGACCAGTATAAACAGAAAATCAGGAGTCTTCATTATAAAACATCCTTATTTCCTCATAGTGCACAAGCACTACAGGAATCTGTTAACTAATATATGAAACCTCTCCCAGTGTACATTTCCATGAGACATGTGTTCATGGACAAACTCACAGTCCATCCCATGTGCGCATTACTGAAACTCTCTCTACTTAGTTTGCAGCATTTGTACAGCCTGCCACGATCATTCAGCCATGGGGCAATGCAGTCGTCCAAAACAACTGAGCCGAAAATGAGGAACGCGAAAATACAGCACAGAGCACTTGTCAGATATTTATTAAAAAAAAAAAAAATGCCCAAACGTTAGCAACTGGATACAGAAAACTGGAAATATTTCAAAAGCAAAAGTGAATAAATAGAACATCAAAACAATGCCAGACGAAACCAAAACAAACAAGGCAGAAAGTTGTCAGAGGAGGACAGAAAACCCCAAGAGACACTGAATTAACTCCAGAAAGAGCTACTGTCCATATGACTGGATGGAAAGCAATGGCAGTCACTCTATTGAGCCGGACAACAGGGTAGCCATCTTGAAATTACACTATATTCGAAGTTCTTAATGGAAGGTTTTAGCTTTACTCCAACACACCGAGAAAATATGTGCAGATTAATAAATTTTAATTGTTTCCAAAATTACAAAAAACAATATTTTGCAGTATACTTTATGAAACAGAATTACAAACTGATCCCTCAATCACCCCTTATCACCTCCTATCTTTCCAGTGCAATGGGAGCGATTTCTACGACTACAGAACTCTCAAGCCCTGCAACGGAGGGGAATTATTTTCCAACAGATCCATCTATCATAACTCAGCCTCAATCTGCAAGTGCGCAAAATATTCTAAAAGGCTAATTCATGTCCCGCCTTCCAGCTCGATAGTAGACTGTGGGTATACTGTGGGTATAACGCAGGTATTCATATTATGTGCCAAACTATTGTGAACAAGATGGAAACAAGATGGAAACATTGTTTAAAGGGCTGCAGTCTTCCATAATGCTTGTTTTGAAGACAATACGTGATAAAACCCAAGCCTTGCATGACTTTTATGGGAAGCACCCCAAGTTAAACTCTCTGCAGGAAGCACCACGTAGCACTGCTCATCTGCCTGCAACTAATACTCCCAGTTTCCCGACAGCAGCTCATTTTCCAGCACCTTTAGTGTCTACAGTTGGGCATCAAAAAATTATTTTTCCATCAATTCCTATTCCCACCGATGGCCCATCTGGATCTAGCTCCATGGAAGTCGAAAAAACAGGTTAGTCCTTATGGCCCTGTTTCCAGGATCATTACATTGCCGACCGCCTCCAATTGCCACCAGATTGCACCCCATATGAAATCATTTTAACTGGTGTGCCGCCCCTTTCTAACAATACACCTGAAGACTGGTTTTCTCTTAAATGTAGAACTGTGCAGTGGATAGCGTCAAAATCTGGCTGGGGTTCTGACCTGATGGACAAGATAATCAATGCTATAGAGTCGGTTGGGTTTGTTATGCCCCAAATCAGACTCTTAGTGATTGTCTGGTTGTCAATTTCAGGCGCACATGGCTGGTGGGCAACGTTTGGAAATTGTACCTCCTGACTACTAGAATTTGTGCCTTACCACTTGGATACTTGTATTGCCCACTTGGCCCATTGCCCCATCTAAGGAGGCCTATGGGGAATGTTGCTGGTTACCTCAACTATGTCACCTCCTTATTCTCTCATGAGAATCGATCTACTCCACTGTCGAGTCTTCCGGATACTGATTGACTTAGTCCCAGTGCTTGTGATAATCAATCCTCCCAGTCTCTGAAGCGGACTTGCGTGCTGGACCCGTCTGACCATGTCCCTACTATTTACTTTTCTTGTAACAGGTCAAAAACCCATGTCTGCGAGACAGGCTGGGCTGAGACTATTATTTTGGAATGTTGCTGGCATGACCAAAAAACTGTATAACAGGGATGGGTTGGAAATCTTCAATCAGTATGATGTGGTGCGTTGTCAAGAAACATATGCCACAAACAGTTTCTTTGTCTTTTGTCTTTTTTATTTTTTTATTAGAGTTTTATATCGCGTGAACATGACCCAAGAGGTTATCAGAGCGCTTTACATATTTGCAGGTGAGCAGACAGGTAAGCCAGTCAATAATAAACCATAATAAAAACACAATAAAAGTACAGGAGGCCGTGAAGCCCAGGAAGGAGTGGAGGACTACCAGGAGTCCATCCAAACGTTAAAAACACGGTAAAGGTGAGAGAGAGAGAGAGCGAGAGATAGAACAGGCCATAATAAACAATAATATCAATCACAACAATAGTACCGGACGAAGCAGTACACAGACAGGGTGAGGAAATCCCTCTAGTCCACTTGAGAGATCAACAGAATAGGCAAAGTGTCAGGAGATAGATTCCCAGTGCGTCCAGTGTGCATTATTGGTGTAAGAGAGTCAAGATAATGGAAGCTAGCACAAGAATTTGTTCTTCATGACCATTTTTACTTGCTTTTTGAAAGATGACGGGTTGATTCCAGATGGCAGGGAATTCCAGATTCTTGCCTCATTTGGAGATTTAGGATCAGGTGTGATGTGCTTATTGTGTTTAGATCCCGTAATGAGCCTTGCAGCTGAGATAAGGGAGCTGATGTGATCCTGCATGTTCAGGATCTTATCAAGTGTAATTCCCAGTGATGTCATGTAGAATGCAATTGAGGGCAGTTAAATGTTTCATCCAGTCATCAATGTCTAGAGATTATTTGGGTGGAGAAATTAAAAGGACTTCGGTTTTGAGTGTGTTTAGCTTGAGATCGTTGTAGGTCAGCCAATTTTGAGTTTTTTTGTAGAGTTGCGTTTAGGGATATAATATACTCTAGGGAGGAGATTTTCAGGTAAAGTTGGGTGTCATTGGCATATGTGTGATAATTGATGCTTGAAGCTTTCAGTATTTACGTTAACAGTTCTATGAACAGGTTAGAGAGAGTGGGTAAGAGAGAGAAACCCTGCAGCACCCATAATGATACCGGTGTGGAATTGGACAGAGAGTGATTAATCTTTATTCTGTGGGATCTATTGTAGAGGAAGGAGGTGAACCAACCTAGGACAGGACCGGAGAGCCCTATCCTGTTTTCAGTAAATCCAGAAGGCTGTCATGTTTGACCGTATCAAATGTTGGAGAGAGGTCGAGGAGGATTGGCAGGCAGGATTCATTTCGATCAAGCATTTGTAAAGCGTCATCTACTATGTGCACGATGATCGATTCAGTGCTGTGTCTCTGACGGAATCCAGATTGATATTGGTCCAGGAGTTGGAATTTCTCAATGTGATTGCATAACTGGACATGGCCACATTTCTCAATGAGCTTTGAAAGAGTCTGGATGCTGGAGATAGGGCGAAAGTTATTTGGATCATTGTGGTCTGCCGTGGGTTTTTTAAGAATGAGGGTAACCTATCCTGATTTGAGGCATTCTGGTATGGTGCCTTGAAGTAGCGAAGCGTTTTCTATTTTGGTCCAGAGTGGGAGCAGTGAGATTTTTATCTCTCTGACGAGATTCAAGTGAAGCGGATCTTTGAAGTGATTGGAGGGTTTGAGAGTAGACAGTATTGATAATATGGGAGCGTCATCATAGGTTTTGAATGAGCACCAGGAGGCATTGTTTTTGGGGGAGTGTGTAGGATGCTCAGGCAAAACGGACGGGTGGAGGTTCCTGAGTGCAGGAGCCAGAAGGAGATTCAAAGCAGTCCGTAAGTCGTTTTCAATCTTTTTCGTCCTACCCACGAAGAACGCGGAAAGTTCTTTGCAGTTATACTGCAGATTAGCTCAGTGAAAAGGTTGGGTTGCCTGATAGATTGCGATTTGATGATTTCAAACTGTTTTTTTGTGTGGTTTCGGGCGTCATTTAGCAGTTTCCTAAAAAGTCTACTTTTGAGCTATGTATGTGTTTGTTGTAAATACTTCACAGAGATCTCAGGTATTTGAGGCAATCTAAAGAGGGGGAATAGTCTTGTCAATGATTATCAGTGTTTTGTGTCCCTGCCACACCATCTACATCAGGCCGTACCAAGGGTGGGTTGGGAGTGTGTAGTTCCTTAAAACTGGAATCCTTAAAGCTTGATCTTTTGAAATGTACTCCTTGGCATCAGATTTTAGTTTTACGTTTGTCTGGTCTACTTTAGGGCTGGGCGGCCAATTCTGTTCAGCTCGCGGAATGTGGCTAATTTGGCGTTCCGCGGAGAATGCGGAATTGCCAAAAATTCTGCAATCCGTGGCTTCGCGGAATTTTTTGCTTGTTCGCGCTTTCAAAATGCGTGTTTGCAAGATATTTCCCCCGAGCAGGCAAAGAAAAAGCATTGCGAACGGGCGGAACAAGCAATTCCACGGGTTCGCAGAACTCTGCGCGCTCACGGACATTTTTTACAGTTTCACAAAGCTTTGCGTAGCGGGACTACGCAATTCTGCCCACCCCTAGTCTACTTACCCTGCTTTTGATTATTATTATTTTTTTGTCAACCAGCCAGTCGAACTAATTTGGGAACTGGATTGTGTTATTTCAAATTTAATAGAGTGTTGCCCGGGGAAGGTGTCCATTACTTGGGCCTGCAATTTTAATATCTCAAAATGTCCCTTCCCCGGGAACAGTGTTTGTGGTCTTGCAAACCAGGAGGGGACGACCATTCCTACTTCCTTCATAGTTCATATGGAGTGGCTCTAACTTTTGTCAAATTTAAACAAAATGTATTATATAATGTAGACCTTATTGAAAATGCCTTAGCCTCTTTTGCCACTTTTATAGGTCCTGGGGTTAGCTCGTCCATTGACTTTATTCTCTTTACTGTCACACTTGCCCCATTGGTGTGACTCCATTATTCTATCTTCAAATGTAAGTGATCATTCATAACCCAGTCAATAATTACATATCTCTTCCCGATACAATTACCCATGTACCAGTTTCTGCTAACTCTACAAAACTGTATTACTCAAACAATTAGGGGATTCGACAGAAATTGGAAAATGGGAAACCAGAAAAAAAAATCCTTCCTTGTAAGAGGAAAATATGAGAATGTGTCAAAGTGCCTTTCTGAATTAGTTGGGCACCAGTTGTTACTAGATAGCTTTAACACTGTGTGTTCCTTTTGGTCCCTAAGAAACTCCACACTCCACCCCCAACTGCTGGTTCAACCATGCATGTACTACAGCTTTAAAAAAGCTGAAATTGGCAACTAATTCTTCGACCAGAAACATTAAAGAAATTAGATCAGCCAGAAGGGACTATTAAAAGACATTAGAACTAAGGCTAGAAATCAGAGAGAGGGCTTGGGAAGATCTCTCCAAGGCTAATGCCCTGAGAGGCGTAAAAGCTTTATGGGAGGTGATTAATCGTCTCTTTTTTTCACATAGTAATGTTCCAACTCTCGCTTGCCTCGTATCTTCGGACAATTGGCAAACTTACTTTTCTCAAATTTTTGAGGACCCGTCCGAGGGGAGCCCTACTGACGCTCCCTCCAGTACACCATTTCTATCTCCAATTCCCCAGACCAGCCTGATGCTGGCTGTCATTTTACCCTTTTACATCGACATGAGTGACCGCGTCTGCAATCAAAAAAAGCATCCTGGGTAAAGCTGCCGACTCAGATGGGGTTCCAATTGATGTTTTTCGCCATACTATTCCCCTTTGGGCTTAATTAATACACTGGATTCTGTTTTACAGAGTAGGTGAAAGGATTTAGCAAGGATAGGGGAGCAGCCTGTGCCGTATTAATGTTCGCCGATGATGCGGTGCTGCTGTTGCGCACAGCCAATGGACTCCAACACATGCTGGATACTTTTAATGACTTCATGCTAGATCTAAAACTAAGGGTCAACCATAAAAAACTTCAATTATGTCATAAGGCCCTAGAAATATGAGTACTCACAGATTTAGTATTGATGGTGTGGTCATCAAAAAAGTGTCCAACTTTAACTACTTAGGTATTTTACTGGATGTTAATTTTAATTGGGCCAAACTTTTCGAACAAAGAGGGAAAAAATAAACTTTGGGCTGAGGCTATTTATAGTTTCTCCATGAAAGTCAAGCAGAAACCAGTGAAGGATATTTTATCCCTTTACAAAGCAAAATGCATTTCAGTAGGCACCTACGGGCGGGGTCTGGGGGTATGCTGGGTGTGACCATAAGTAGCTAAAAACAAATTCCTCACACAATTGCTGGCTGTTCCAGATAGCACGGCATCTTTTATCGCCGGTATCCCCTATTTCAATGAAACAGTTAGACTAGCCCCACTTCTCCTACGGGTTAAAATTTGGAGTTCCATCTTTAAAAGGTTCTCACGCGGTGTATTAGCTGATTGTACTAAATTGAATAACAGTAACATTATTTCCTGGTTGTCATATGTCAGGAAAACCTTAGCAGAACTAGGGGTTCCACACCTGTTCCATTCCCCCAGTATTATCACTGGGAATACCAAGGAACAAGTTTGCTCCCTATTTCAGTCGCATAATCATTTGATAAGGCAGACAAAAGGCCAAGTTATGGACACTGTCCGCAATCATCTGAATATCGTATCATCAGCCCGGGTTGAACCTTACTTAGTCTGGATTCCATCCTAAAACCCCAGATGTTACCTTCCAGGTTCCATGCTGTGCTCTGTCCATTTCCTGGCCGCTTTCTCCCTTCAAGGTAGATGTTTTTCGTTTTTACTTCCTTGTTGTTGTGATAATGTCAGCAAACAATCCACAATTCATTTTCATGTTTCTCTGCAGTCTATTTTCAGTACCCAGAGCTAAATTTGTTACGACCTCTTTCACGTTCTTTTAACTGCAGATCAGCTCGTCGGAGCCTTGAGCTGCCCCAGTGTTTGTAGTCTGAGCCCGTGTGCCATGCAGTTATTGCTTTTATCAGCCATGCTCTTAGAATCAGGAAAGGCCGAGGGACTCCTGCTATTAGCGAAGCCTGACATTTTTAATAATTACATTTATTCTTATTGTGCATTAAATGTATTATCTTCAACTATATTTTTTATTGTGATGTTTTGTATCTGCTTATTTTAACATTCTATTTTTTTTAATCTATTGGTGCTAAGTCTTGTTTGTTTTTGCGTGTTTATGCATCTATACTTATATGATCACTCTTGGTTGAATAAAATGTATTGAACAAAGGAGCAAACGAGCCACAATACTTGAGCCTTGGAGTGGTGCAAAAAAAATAAAACAGAGAAAATCTGTATTGGACCATAAATAGGGAATTAACCAAAGAGATATAATTCCATATTACATATTATGTGGTGTTGTGCATAACAATTTATGAACCAAGAATACAATTGAGGCATCAGATTGAAAAGTCATTCCAAAAACGATTTTGTCAGTGTCAATAAACCATTATCCAGGTTTAGTAGTGATTTTAATATAGGAATCCAGGGCTACAAATCAATTGTTACAAAAGACAAACGAACCATGATTTGTACTACTTGCTGCTAACCTAATAAGAAATGAATGTATGGATGCCACCTCACGCTTAGTTATTACATTTGAAAAGAGAAGGAAATGCATTTGTTACACAATGCAAAACCAATTTGCTCTGTTCTTTGACTTGATGCAATAATTTCTTTGTAGTTAATCCTGTTTTCTCCTTTTTATATTATGCAAGAAGCAAAGAAAGTTTTAAAAATATTTCCTATCCGTTTTTATTTGTTAAAAACTTTCTTCAACATGCTGTTCTTGCCAAAACTCCGTAGCGTTTTTTTCCTATTGACAGAGGCATTAGTATGTGTAAAACTATTTGCCCAGTCAAACGGTGCTTCACTAACACAAACAATAAAAACAACTTTGAAATACATTATTTGTATTGACTCGTACAAACATGTTAATAAAACAATAAATAATTTACTTTAAAATCTTTAAAACTATCTACACATTTCATAACACTGGCATGGCAACATTGGGGGTAAAAAGTCAAGGCTTATAAGTAGATCAAAAGAGCTTCTTGCAGTTTAAGAGCAGAATTTAAAGCACATAGGCTGGGCTACTGGAATTATGTGACAAAAGAAAACCAAATTATGCAGAAGGATTGTGTAAATTAGGGGGCAACAAAACACACATCACATGGCATAATGCAGCACATTTTGTGACAGTGTTAGTGGGAGATGTGTGGCGCCGCGGCCAGGGCGACTGACGCTGGAATCTGGGGACCACGGTTCGATCCCCGGCTCCAGGTTAGCCCAGCACCATGTGACTCTGGGCAATAGCTCGCTTAATCTTCCCGACGGCCCCCAGCGCCTAGAGTGATTGTGCGCTTTATAAATGTGGACTTTTTTTTACTTTACTTCATTATTCTGACATCTGTAAAAATGTTACCACTGTCTGGGCAAAGGTTTCAACTCAGATTAACACCCAACCACAGAAATGAGCAATTTAAAAGTGACCACTATAGGGGGCATGGCCAAGAGGTCCGACATGGCGGACGCGCTGTAACTTCGCTCCTGTAGACCACTCGCAAATCCTCTATTAATCCTGCCATCCTGCCGCTCTAAACTACGCTGAGCATTTGAGAGACACGGCGAAGCTAAGGGCCTTCGGCAATTAATATCAATATTGGGTGCCGTTCCCGCCGTGGTGCGGCTGTCTTGGTCTACGTGCCTGGGCCTGGGAGCCGGCCTGAGTGCGACCTACAGCCAGACGACGGACCTGCTGCTGCGAGCTGTGGGTTGGCGCGGGCTTTGCTCGCTTGTGGACTTGCCCCGAGGTGGCCCTGGATGCGGGCGTGACTGCCTGCGGCCTTGAGATCCTGCCTTGATCCGTCCACGCAGTGAGCAGACTGCGGGCGACTGGGGACGGCCCACTCCGTAGCTGCGCAGGCCGCCGGTTGCGCCTCTTGCACGACCCCTGGCCAGCTGGTCCGGAGGCGTACCTGCACGACGTCGGCAGTCGGATCGTACCGCGATCCGGCTACCTCCCTCTCCACCTTGGTGGGCAAACTCCGGATCCGTGGATTTGTCTTGGGCGGCTGAGTCTGTCGCGGGACGTGTGGCGGTGGGCCCGAGTGGGCCGGCCCCGCCTTCTCTCTTCTTGCTTGCAGCGTGGACCTGTGCATATGACCTGCCGCCTCCTGGCCCATCTGCCTCATGCTGACCATTGCTGCCCTGTGTAGTTCCTGGCTGGGACTGCAGACTTCTCGATTGTGGTGAGTGGCCTCTCCCAATCCTCTGGGACCGTTTTGACCGTGCCGCCTGTGAGTCATTATTGTAGTGGAGCTTGTGCGCAGTCTGGGGCCTGCGCTTCCCTGGCAGGGTTCTGGTGAGTGTTCTGGCCCCGTGCATCCTCTGCTGCCATCTCTTCCTGCTGGAGGACCAGGGTACCTCCCAGATTAGTGTGCTGGCCCCGGAGACTCTTATTCTACATATTGCGTGGCATTTCCTGGCCTAGAAGATGCCACCGCCCTGCTCTTTGCTTTGCGCCCGACAGACTCCCTCACCTGCTCGGAGGTGGATCCGGCTTGGAGTCTGCTGCGTGGCGGGGGGGGGGGGGGCGGGCTGGGGATACCTGCTAAGGGGTTGGGGGGTCACCACCTACGGAAGCGGCTGGGCTATATCCTGGTGCAGTTTGTGGGTGCTGGGGCCCGCCCGGACGCTACTCTCGGCCGATCCGTGGGGTTCTACTGCGCTTCAGGTTGTTTTCAGGAGACCTACTGTCACACCACCTGTTCTGGACTTGCATTCTTAATTATCCCCCCCCCCCTGTCTGTTTCATGATGGCTAAGGACAAGCCTACTGGAGCCACGTCCAAACAGTCTACCATAGACAAATACAGTGGGGCTGCTGTCCAGCTGCCGGGCTTGGAGATGGTCGCGACGCCTATCCCTGACAATGCTGCACTTTTAGCTGCTATTACACAATTGAGAGATACATTGGAGGCAAAGATAGGTGGGGTCGGATGTCATGCTCCTTCGCCAGGACCTCCTCAATGTGGTCCAACGAATTACTGAAACAGAAACTCGGATCTCCGTGACGGAAGACGCAGTGCCCACCCTTCAAAAGAAGGTATCTAACTTGGAGCCGTTGGCGCGCTGCCTTGCGGCTGGACTGGAAGACACGGAGGGCCGAGCTCAATAGAACAATCTCCGCTTCATAAGCTTTCTGGAGGGTTGTGAGACCAATGACGCCGCAGCCTTCCTAACCAAATGGCTTACGAAGTGGCTCCCGGTTGACACCCTCACTTCTTGTTTCATCATCGCATGGGCACATTGAGTTTTGCAGCAGAAGCCGCCCCCAGGGTCATGTCCCCGTCCGTTGATCGCCTGCTTCCTCAACTACAGAGACAGGGACATGATCATCCATCAGGCTCGGCTCAAGGGAGTTCTTACATGTACCTCCCAGCCCATCATGATCTTCCCTGACTACACTAAACTGCTTCAACAGCGGGGGCAGTCGTTCACCGAGGCCAAGGCCCATTTACGTGGCCTGAACATTCAATACTTCTTGCTATTCCCGGCTCGCCTCAGTGTCTCATACAACTCGCAAACCTACTTTTTCGACCCACCTGAAGAGATCTTCAACTGGACAGCAAGGTCAACACACCTCCTGGAGCAGACTCAGACGCCTCATCAGTGGGTTCCAGCCGGGAACTCTCCAGACTCCACGTGAAGCAACAGCACAGGTCGTGTTCGAGACGGAGATCGCAGCCCCGTAATAGCTCTCGCAGACGCGCGACGGAGGGTCATCAATCCCAATCACCTACATGAAAAAGAAATGCTTTTGGGGCATACCTATGACATATTTTCCTTGATGGCAACTCCTATGTGGGCTACTTAATTTCCTGTACATTGGGGCGAGACTGTGGGCGCTCTAATGTACTACATATCATGTTTTATTGGGATCCATTGGCTAGGAGCTGATCCTACCCCCCCTTCGGAGTGGGAAGCTCGATATGCCGCGACAGATGCTTCATCGTTATTGACGTATTGGGGAGAGAAAGGGGGGTTTGAGGAAACGTAAGTTGTTTGTGTCACAGTGCTCTACATCCTTCTTTGGCTCAGTGCTCACTATACCCGCCTGCTAGTCCATTTGCATGACATACACCCGACATGACAGACGCTCAGGCTAGGCGCTTGACTATTATTAGTTGTTCTGCGGTTTACTAGATAAGATCAAGAGAGGGGCGGTACCCCGCCAAGCTAAGCAACACAAGGCTGATATCCTAATGCTGCACGAGACACACCTACTAGGTAACAAGACGCCTTGCCTGGAACGCTTTGGGTTCGCCCAGACCTACCATTCGGGATTCACTAGGGGCTCTAGGGGAGTGGCAATATTAATCCACTGCAGGCTGCCATTTGTCCATGACCGGTCCTGGTTTGATTCTTAGGGCAGGTACTTGGCGGTGCCTGGCACGCTCTAAAGCGAGCCCGTCACTCTGGTCTGTGTGTATGCCCTCCTCCTTTATCGCCGTCCTTGGTGTAGCGGATTGCTTCCCTTTGGGCCGAGCTTCCTCAGGGTCTACTGTTGGCTGGGGGTGACTGGAACAATGTTATGTGCCCCTCCATGGACAGATGGCGCAGCACAGGGCAGCAGACTGACATGCGAAAGTCAAAACTCCATGCGCTAACTCAGGGATTGGGATGGATAGATACCTGGCGAAAATTGCACCTTACTGAGAATACATTCACATATTTTTCAACCGCACACAATTCCTTTCCTCACCTTGATTATATATTCATATCTGCTCATCACTCCCATGAACTCCAGATGACAGAGATCTTGCCCAGAGGCTTGTCTGATCATTCTCTGCTTGCACTGGTGGTGCGTTTCAGCCCAGATCGTTCCCCGTCCGCTGGTGCCTCTCGACATGACTGTTACAAGATGATCCCTATCATCAACAGATGTCTGCAGCCCTCACTGTCTACTATATATACAATGCTGGTTCGGTGGACTCCCCGGGGACCCTTTGGGAAGCCATGAAACCGACATTGCGGCGGTGGACATTGCCTTCTGCACCGTGGGATGTAGACAGCGACGCAAGAGGTTAGTCCGTACTGAGGTGCAAATTCAGGACCTAGAACGTAGGAGCAGGGAAGCCAGTGCGTGGCAGCTCGCCGCCAACTCCCTGTAGCCCAACAGCTCTACGCCAGCAACCTCCTAGACGAAGCCAATCTGTACTGGATCACTACGCGCAGCCACATTTACCAGTGGGGCAACAAATCTAATGCCCTTTTACATTGTCTGTGCCAACAGATGCTTCGACCGTCGACCCTCCCTGCAATTCGAGGACCGTCGGGTGAGATGCTCAAAGAGCCGGTCTACATTGCGACCAGCTTTGATGCGTATTACACAAATCTCTACACCCCAAGGGTGACCCTTCCAGCGGCCACCATCGACTGCTTTTTTGGCCGACCTGCCCCGGCTGTTCCTGACAGACTTCGTGCGTGATGACTTAGATGCCCCAATCACCGCAGAGGAGGTCCAAAGTGCCTTTGCATAAATGCTCTTGGGTAAAGCACCGGGTCCCAATGGTTTTCCATGTGAGTTTTAGAAGGAATACTCATCCCAGCTCTCGGTGCACTATTTGGCTGCTCTACAAGCTGCCGCTGAGGATGGTCATCTCCTGGCAGACTGGCTCTACCCCGAGGTGGTAGTCATCCCTAAGCCGGGCAGGCCCCCAGAGCTGCACTCGTTGTTTAGACCGATTTCTCTACTCAATCTCGAGGCCAAACCTCTGGCCAAAATCATTGCCAACCATATTGTCCCACATATCACTGCACTGGTCCATCCTGATCAGGCAGGTTTTATGCAGGACCGTGCCACTCATCACAATATTCGTCATGCACATAATGCGATTGCCTTCGTTGACCAACTGCATGAACCTGCTGCGCTCCTTCTCGCAGATATGGATAAGGCGTTTGACACCCTTAGTTGGACCTATCTGTTCACACTCTTGGACTGCCTGAACATTGGTCCTAGGCTCCTTAGATATATTCACCTTCTGCACACCGACATTACAGCCTCGGTATGAATCGCTGACGCAACTTCACGGGCGTTCCGTATCAGAAGAGGTACGAGGCAGGGAAGCCCTCTTTCTCCATACCTGTTCGCCCTCAATATGGAACAACTCACGGCATGGATGCGAATCGGCGCCCAGAAATATGGTTTGGAGTGGTCGTGTGAGGTGTCTGACCGCATAGCGCTCTATGCAGATGACCTGTTCTTCTTTACACACCCGAATAAATCTGGTCCGCGCCTGCTTCGAATAATGGAACTTTTCTGCTAAAACTCTGTCTATATATGAATGCTTGCAAGTCCTATTCGTGGCCTTTATGTGGGGGTGATCAACTTGGAACCTGGGTACAACAGGTCACGGTGGCCCCAGATGGCTTTAAAGACCTTGGGGTGTTCCTGTCCTCATCTCAACCCGGCTCCTGGACTAAAAATCAGGCCCCACTGCTGCCCCGGATTAAACAACAGTTGAGGTCCTTGTCGCAGTTGCCACTGATGCTGCTTGGCAGGTCGGCCATCTTTAAAATGGTTTTGTTGCCTTATTTACTCTATCAACTCCCAAATCATCCCTACCACATGCCTGGTTTCGGCAATTGAACTCGGTCCTCAGTCATTTTCTCGGGGAGGGGCCTTGTGCCAGTCGCCCTACGAACGTGCTATCAGTCCACATACTGCGGATCCTTGCGGCCCCAGATATTCAGCCGTATCACACAGCATCACATCTACTTATTCTTAATGATTGGTGGTATGGTGATCGGGGTGACCCTGCCTATGTGCTCGAATTTTGGCTGATGGGCTCTAAATCGCTTCACATGATTCTGCATGCTAACACGACTCTCAAGACACTGCCGCCTGCGCCCCGGACCATCTTTGTAACTTGGCGGCAGGCTCTGTGCAAGATCGAGTGGTGGGGCAGGCTTACTAAGGAGACCCCACTTTGGCGTAATGGCCTTTTACCGCAACTACTTGAACTTTCTGGGTTTGAGGGCTAGGATGCCATTGGCATCTCAACGATTGAAGATATTCTCCATGGCCAAATCCTTAAATCCTTCCAACAACTACAATCCGACTTCCAGATGCCCCGATCCCAATTTTACAAATATCTTCAATTACGCCATGCGTTATCTCCTTATCTTGCGCGACAAGACACCATCCCCAATTTCAACAACATTGAAGCCAAAGTTGTTTGTGGGTGAGATGGGCACACACAAAATCACAGCGTTATACCACACCCTGGTCACTAATAGCCACAACACACTACACAAGATTAGGGAGGCTTGGCAGGAAGACCTGGGTCCACTCAATGAGGATGACTGGGTGGAGGCGCTCAAATCACCGCGGGGTGAGGCCATTGTGGCGCGCCTACACTTTACACAATTTAAACACCACCTTACACGCTATACAGGCTTTGGCGTGCCGGTATGATTGACTCCCCTTGTGCCTGCACTGTGGACAGGTGGAGGGTACCTCCCTCCACACTATATGGGACTGCACCACCATATAGCGTTTTTGGCGTGGAGTACTGACCTCTCCTGGGTGGGATATTGCACAATGTCCTCACCTAACCGTGCTCCATATTACCGATGGGATCGGAGGTAATAGATGCAAAAGGCACCTGCTGTTTCTGGGGCTTACCTTAGCTAAACGCGATATTGCTATGGCTTGGAAGGCGACTCTCCCACCCTCCTTTGGGGCATGGAAGATAGGCCTTGATTTCTCCATGGGGCTGGCACTTCCGGTTTTTGAAACGCACGGGGATGTACCCTGAAACAACACAAAATATGGAAGCGATGTGCCGACTATCCAGGTATATATCTTGAACCTCTCCCCCCAGCCTCCTGTGCCGAAGATCTGTCTTGATGATCAGCAGCTGGGTTTGCGCACTTTGATTCAATACTTATATACTGAAATGTTGTGATCAGAGTCATTACCACAAATTACATGTATGTATGCTGCGACACTGTTGTTTTTGGTTTACGATTTTTTTTTTTGTTTGACTCAGTCACATGTCTTTTTTATTCTTCACCGAACTTACTGTAAAATGTTGACATCTTTATCAATGCCATTCTATGTATATGATGTATTGCCCTGGTCTCTCCTGGGCTCATATTGCCTGTCAACAATAAAATGTGTTGTGAAAAAAAAGTGACCAGTATATATTTGTGAAGGGCTTTCCATTGTGCAGTGAGATACATTTCTGCCTTTTTAGTAACATTTGATCTATCAATACCTAGGCTATATCTGTTTCTTAAAGCCATCTATATCTATCTATTCCTATGTATGAATTTATCTATAGGTACTTATTTCACTATAGCTATTAGCATTGAGTTGGAAGACTATATGTATCTATCTAGTTATGCATGTATCTATTTTATGCATTTATGCCTCATTTTTATAGTTTTTTATATAGTGCAGACTTTTCCAGATAGTCATAGATTATCTATCTATCTATCTATCTATCTATCTATCTATCTATCTATCTATCTGGGACCTTCTCTATCTCTATTACTCCCTGTCCTTCTTTCTGCTCCTCTCTGTGTCTGCCCATCTTGACGTTTCTCACCATGTCTCTGCCTTTCTATTCACCCTCTACGCCTCACTTTCATGCTCTTCCTGTACTGCTTTCCCTGCCCGTGCCTCATGCTTATCCAGTGGCGCAGCTAGCCCTTGTGCCTCTCGTGGCGGTCACTGCTTCTGCCGCCCGGCAGCCGCGTGAAAGACCAGGGGTAGAGGCTGCAGCCCCCAAAACTCATGCCGCCCGGGGTGAACCACCGCCCGCCTCCCATTGCTACGCCATTGTGCTTCTCTCAATCGAAGTACCTTTAATCACTTCTAAGGGCTAGATGTAGGTAATTCTGATTTACCTACTCTTAAATACCGAATTTTACCGATTCGGTATTTAAGAGTAGGTAAATAGGAAGGAGGCAGATGTAGGTAATTTTTATTTTACAATTACCGACCGATTCGGTAAATACCGAATCGATATTTACCGAATCGGTAAATACCGAATCCTGCAAGGGGGAACGGGGTGTCACTTTGACACCCTGTAGCACCCCCAATTCCAGGCTTGTGTGCCATGTGGCACATATACATGCCCTAAGGGCATGTCTGTGTGTCATATGGCACAGGTGTACATGCACAGATGTGCATGTACACCTGAATTCGGTATTTTACCACACAATAGGATTGGGTGGTAAATACCGACTCCTAAAGGGCCTGTGGCACTCTTTGATGTGCCAGCTACATCTGGATTTACCGAATCGGTATTTTACCGATTCGGTAAATTTACCGACTCGGTAAATTTACAGAATCGGTAAAATATAGGCCCCCTACATTAGAAAACCCTAATACCGGTCGGTAACGGCCGAATTCGGACGTTACCGACCGGTATTAGGGCTCCTACATCTGGCCCTAAGTGCCTTAAATCACAATCTAGCCCAGCATCTGTGGGGTCAGGTGAGCACTTCAGTCACTATCTGACTCTGCAAGGAGAGTGGGTTTGATGACAAAATGTGAGGAAGTTGGTCCAGGTTTATTGGTGATAGTGTTGCTGTGAGCACCTAGGAATCTTGGAGATGGTATCACTCGGAGGGGAGGGGCAGGTCGCCACTGACCTCTCTGTCAGGGAGCAGATATGGCCTAACGCTAGAGCGGCCTACTTTAAAGCTGGGGAACCTGGTTCAAACATGGCGGGAGGCTCAAACATCCTGTGATTCTGGGCAAATCACTTAATCTCCCTGTGCCTAGAAATGAAGGTGTTCATTTGTAATGCAACTGGTGCTCAGGCAAAGCGCTTTGATACCTTCGGGTGGAGTTCACGCTAAACAAAACTGCAACAAAAAAAACGCTGCTGGCATTGAGAGGAGAAGGGAAGCTCGTGGTGGTGTTACTTTCAGGGGATGAGAAGCTCAGATATAGTGTAAGCGGATGGGAATTTTGGTGATGGTATTATTGTGAGGTGATGGGAATCTAGGTATCGGCATCACTGTATGATCGGGTACCCTTGCTCTGTTGACATGGAGAAGGGACACTTGGCCCTGTCATTACCGTGAGTAGATTGGAAACTTGGGCTCGTGGTATTATGAGAAGGGACACTCAGTGATCAAGTAACTGTGACCAAAACAAATGAAAGGATAGGTTCTGATGGTGTTGTAAGTGGAAGCATACAGCAACGGCCATGTGAGGAAACATTAAAAAAAAGATTAAAGTTTGTTATCATAGCACTATAGGAAGTGTCTTGATTTGCAGAGCTCTTAACAGCAAGGGACACTTATTGACAGAAATATGAAATTGCAGATCTCTCAAGTTTCCCAGGTCCATGCATGACTAGCTCATCCAGTCCAGGTGTTGTACTTTGCATGTTGGGACTTGCAGTCCCACATTTTTATAATGGAATAAAGAGGGCTACAAGTCCCAGAATGTAAAGCAAAAACCTGTGTCATGCATGGAGCTGAAAAACCTAAGAGCTCTGAAATAGCTCCTACTTTAGCTATGTCCTTTGGTGGGCCTCTTTGAAATACTGAACAATTTATGAATCCTGACACTCTTGAGCTGTCCCTGCTGCAGATAAAGCTCCATGATGCCCTCCTGCAGAAATGTATTGTGTAATGTAATGACTGAGACACAGTATCAGAAAGAACAATCAATAAGAGGAGATTAGAAATGAGAGGAAATGGAGAGAAACTGGGAAGAAAGGAAATATACAGAGTTGAGTAGACTTCAATGCAATGCAGAGTAGAAAATCCAGGGTACAGTGAAGATCCGGATAAGATGGTAGCCAACTACCATTTCTGGTTAGCTAACCACCAACATTCCTGCACCTGCAACAGTTCCTCCATCCACTGAAAACTCCATCAGAACCTTGGTCCTCGCCCATATTAAAAGAATAGAAAAACATTTGCCGCAATTTAGAGCAGAAGTGAAGACTTCATTATAACGACGATGATAAAGTTAAAAATAAAAAAGCTCTCCAGGTTTATAAATCCAGGCTTTTCGAAGACAAGTCTTCATATTTCTCTGCAAAAATAGATACTGCTAAAAACTCCATGAAAGAACTATTTAAAGCCTTGAAACGCCTGTTTTATACATCCCAGAGTAAGATTATCAATGCCAGTGAACACTTTTGCGATGCTTTGGCCACAACCTTTCCTTCCAAAGTGCTTAGAGGCTTTTTTCCAAGCCCCTTGCTCCACCGGTGCGTTTTGACGCACCGGCAGCGCAAGCTGCTGCCCCATATTTACAAGGACACCTAAAGCCATCCTGCGTGGCTTTTTGTGTCCTTGTAAGTATGGCCTCTTCTCACGCAACACTTTGCGTGAAAGGGGCTTGACATGGGTGTTGCTGTGAGTGTTCCCACGCAACACCCATGGCTTCTGCGTCATTTCCAGATTTACGAGAATTTGTAAACCTGGAAATGTGTCAGGCATAGCAAGGCGCAACGAGGAGAAATGTTTACATTTCTCATCGTTTTTTCCTCTTTCTATGCATGCTGCATTTTGCAGCACACATAGAACGAGGAAATCACCTCTGCACCTTCCTGCACATAAACACTCTCCCCGCAACGCAGGCCCCATGGTGCAATGGAACCTACGTGGCGCATGGCAGCCTATGGTGCACCAGTGTATGGAATGCAGAGGGATGCGTCATATTGTTGTAAATATGATGCATCCCTGTGCTTTGAAAGTGCTGCAGTGTGGCACAGCCAAAGGGCTTGCAGTGCTGTGCTTCAGCACTTTCATGTAAATAAGGCCCTTATTGTTTTCTCTATCTTTACCGCTGACTCCTCAAACCCTCCCAACAACCTAAGTCACCACTCGGTATCAAATGTTCTTTCTCTAATTTATCTCCTCTTTCTCATGAGCAAGTTAGTAACTTGGTTTCCTTTGCTAAATCTAGTTGTCCTGAAGATCCCTGCCCTCCTAAAATCCGGCACACTGTAACTGATGTCATTATGGCATATCTCACGCCCATCTTTAATGAAATTATTCACACAGGCACCTTTCCTAAAGCCTGGAAGAAAGCATCCATTCTGCCCCTGATAAAAAAGGCCATGCTTCCTGCTTCTGACCCTACTAATTATCGCCCTATATCCCGTTTACCCCTGCCAGCTAAAGTTCTAGATAAAGCTCTTAACCAGCTATTATCTTCTTTCCGTAACGAGAATAGCTTGCTAAATGCCTCTCAGTTTGGCTTTTGAAACCATAATAGCACCGAAACTGCTCTTAAATGGCCACAGAGAGTATAATAACTCTCCCAGACAATGGGGACAAGGCTGCCTTGATTCTTTTGGATCTCTTGGCAGCCTACAACGCTGTTAATTATCACATCTCAATAAGCCGTCTTTAAAAAAGTTGGAGCGCTGCGCTGCCACATTTGGCACAGCTCGGTGCTGCGACATTTTCTTGTAAATATGTCTCTTTGTTTCCAAAACTTGTAAACTTCTCTGTGGCGTTCCTCAGCGGGCATCATTAAGCCCCACTCTGATTAACTTGTACATTAGCCCCCTGGTCTAACTTATCAAAAAGTTTGGCTTCTCAGTTGTATGCTACTAGGGCGACACATACATTGTGGTGTCCGTCACAGGCAACCATGCCTACTCAACCTCCCAATTTCAATTTCAACTCTACATAAAGAATATTCGGTCCTGGATGAATGAGAACTGCCTGAGGCTGAACCCAGTTAAGACTGAGATATTACTTTTCGTTAACAATACCAACTTTTGGTATTCTGACTGGTGGGCGCATGATATGGGCTCAGTCCTGTACCCAGTGAAAATGGTTAGAAATCTTGGTGCCATTTTTGACAAACGACTTTCATTTAAAAATCATGTTAACCACATGGCTTCTTTGGTTTTCTACCTTCTGAATATCTTGAGCAAATTTTGCCTCTACATTCCCACAAATCTTCAAAAATCTATTATGTCGGCATTAATTCTGTCCAAACTCTACTACTGTAATGGGTTGTACATTGGCTTACAGCAAAAAATGTTAGCTAAAATACAAACTTTAAAAAATGCCGTGGCGCGCCTCATCTTTGGTCTTCCCAAATACCACTCTGCATTCATGGCACTAGGTCAACTTAATTGGCTGCCCATGAAAAAAAAGAATTGCTTTTAAGGCCCTAATAATTGCCTTCAAGGCATTACACAATATTGGACCTGCCTTCCTCCTTCAGCAATTTCATTGGTACATCAATTCTAAACCTTTACGCTCCTCTTTCATGAAAAACATAATTTTCCCAAATTTAGAAAGACCCGCTGGGGTGGAAGAAGCTTCGTAGTATGTATTGCAAAATTATGGAATTCTCTTCCCTTTGATCTGAAAAACACCCAAAACCTTCTGCATTTCAGGAAAGCAATAAAAACATGGCTTTTTAGTGGTTCTTTGTCTCCTCTGTTACTCGCTCCTTTTTCAAGGCAACGCCAAGACACCTTCAGGCATTTGAGCACTATATAAAACCCAATAACATAACCTAAGAGTGAAGGAGCTGGGATAGAGAGACACAGGTGAAAGAAATGAAGGAGAAAGGGCGAAATATGGGAGAAAATATAGAGGAAAGAATGAAGTAATATTGGGCTGAATGGAGAGATGCAGAACAGCGGACACATAATGAAGAGGAAGAGAGATGCAGTGGTTAAAAGAAAAGACGGGTGGACAGATATGAATGAGAATGGACAAAATATAGATATACATGGGAAGAATAGAGGAATACATGAGAATGGAAATACAAGGTAGAGTCTAGAGTGAATCTTTGGAGGTTGGAGAGTTACATGGGAGAAGTTCATAGAGTAGAGCAGTGGTTTCCAAACTTATTTGAACCACGTCCACTTTTTAGAATGACAAACCTTCGTGACCCTCCTAACTTTAGTGGACATGAGATGGGGCAATATATGACTGTAACTAAAGCATGGTGTGGTAACCCACTGTAATTTACAGATAGCAAATTTTCTATTGAAGTGGCCACTAAATTCGCACGGACATACTGTTTTACTGATAAAACTATATAGCACGCAAATGATAATGTGTGGAAATCCAATTTCTGCAAATATTTAACATTTGTGCATCACCAAGTGTCTTGATTTGTTTTGTTCCTATTAAAATGTGTGTTTCTACAACACTTCAAAATTACAAAAAAGTATGCTACATTTTGCTTTTCCTAACTGCTGTGTATACAATTCATTTACAAGTATCTACGTGTTGTTGTGTGTTGATAAAAAAATGACATCACACTTTCCTGTACTCCAGTCACTGTACGCTGGGCCACAAGTGCAGGTGTGGGTGAACTGTGTGGTTTCCCCCCGATTCCCAATTTGTCGCAATACTAGATAGGGAGGCCCTCCATCTCCTCTTCTTTTTGCCCTGGTCATTGAGCCCCTTGCTTCGTGGATACATTGTGATGCCTAGGTTTGGTGGTTTGACTGGGGGATAGCATTGGGAGATAGAATACCCCTCTATACTGATGATATCCTTTTGTTAACGGCTCACCCAGCAGTGACTGGACCCAGCCTCATTTGCATTCTTGACGCATTCAGGGGGGCATTGGGACTGACAGAGAATTAGTCCAAGTCACTACTGATCCCTCTTAGAGAAGGCAGGGATACAAAACCTGGAACCCTGCTATGCGGATCCAACACCTTAGCTTCCGTTACCTAGGGATCCAGATGACGTGGGAGCTGGACCAGGCCTGTGGTCTCAATCTTCGCCCCTTACCCACACGATCCTAACAGATCTTGACAGGTGGACTAAATTGGCACTCAATGTGTTGGGCAGAGTGGCCCTGTACAAATCCCAAATCGATGGTTCGCAGCCATAACCTCCAGAGCACCGAAATTACTCTGAGACAATAAACTTACCCATATTTCCTTTGACAAGTGTGTCCAATCGACCTACAATGGGGACCTTGCAATGGCCTATATCCACCTTTAACATTGGGTGACACACTGTAGTGGTAAATGACTGACTGTGAGGGGGTTGGTAGACTCCACATTTAGGGCAGAGAGTTCACTGATCGGCTTTGGTAATCTTATGGGTATGCTTTACTGCATGCCAATCCCTCACTCACTCCTAAGATCACCAAAGTAGTTTTCCTGACATGGTGAGCTGCCCTGAGATAGACAGGTGGATAGCTAGACCAAGTGGCATGACTCGAAGGGTTTAAGGTATAGGACAATATCGGCATTTACCGACTGGGAAGCGTCTGGTTGGGTGACCACTTGAAATCCTTCCAGGACCTCCAGCGTTTTCCCTCCATAAATCGCAGTTCTTCCGATACCTCCAACTCTGTCACGCGCTCTCCGGTTACAGGGAGGCGCTGGCTGCGCTCCTGTTATATAACCCCTTGGAGGTCCAACTACTTGTGGACCCACTTGCCAAGGGGGGCATCTCGCAGACCTACAGAGCCCTGGTAAATCATTCACACAGACGCACTTGAGGAAGCAATAGGAGGAGTGGCTAGGCACGCTGGACAAGGAAAAGTGGAGGGAACCATGCATGGCACCACGGACCTTGGCCATTTTAGTCCAGCTGCATCTTGTCCAATTGAATTACCTCAACTACACCTATTACACATCCAAGTGTTTGTGGAGAGGCCACACATTCCCTGACCCTGCCTGCACTAGATGTGGGGGGGCCATAGGCAACTTTTATCAATTGGTTTGGGTGTGTTCCATCATCCAGTGGTACAACCTATCTATATTTACAGCATTGTCAGTGGTTCTGGGCCAGAGCCTTGAGGCATCACCAAAGATTGTGCTGATGGGACTGGGAGACAACATGAGAGGCCCAAGAGTGGAACATATCCTGGTGGGGCTTGGCATACTGTTAGCGAAGAGAGATGTGGCTTAATACTGAAGGTAGCTAAGATAAAAATCGTGATTGGGGAACCTATGTGTCACACTGTATATAAATCAGCAAATCAAGTTAAACCAGTCATTCAATAAGCAGACTACTTAAAATTGTTATCAATCACCATAACGAGTGCCACAAAGATAAAAAAAAATGCAAAAAGCTCTAATGGCTTGTATTAAACACAATGTCCATAGACATGTATCAACATACAATGTCTGTAAACATTTGTTGTGTAAAGATTATCACATTAAAAATATTTTTGGGAATCATAAAGTATCAAACAATCTCATTAAGAATACTACCCCGATATGGTGCAAATTAAAACCCACAAAAATAACAGAAAGGTTGAAAACCAGAATGAGGGCGAAGAGAATAAGACAATACAAGTATGTCTAGCTGTTGCTGATCTAAGATCATCAATAAAGAGTCCTGTTGAACCCAACACTTTTTCATCTATGGTATCCCAATTTTAAACAGATTCTGCACACAAAATATGTCAATGCATTTTGGTGGGATTCACAGTGTGTAGCCACCATCTTCAGGACAATATGGATAAATATAATTCTCCCAAAAGAATCAGAAAGTACAATATCTAAAGAAACATATAAATAGCATGAATTATTAAAAAGGACATTATGAAGTCATAATAGCAGTCTCATAAAGTACATCTCATTAACCCGTTGGGAGCGTCGGACGGCCACCGGCCATCTGACGTCACAGTGGCCGTGTGCGGAGGACGGCTGGGGGCCGACGGAAACACGCCCACTCATTAATTCACCCGCACCGCAGCAGAATTTGCGCCGCGGTCAACAGATTAAACCTCAGTGCATCGTTCACCCAAGTTGTACTGCGACTCGCTAATGTCAATGGTATCGTATTAAATCATACATCTACAAATGTTAAAAAAGTTATCATATTTCACATCAACTGCTGCATACTGCATTCTTACCGCTCCGTGTAGTTACCAAAACAGCAGGCCATTCAATCTTTCTCTAGCTGCTGGAGGTCACCAGAAGCCCCGACCATGAAGGAATGAAAATTGGAGGAACTGATTTATTTAGCCTGAGGCAGCCTGAGGAAACACCAGGAGATATGGGAAAATGGTGGGCGTACTATGGTCTAGACCACGGATACTCAAAGTACGGCCCGGGGCCGAATGCGGCCCTCACGACCTTTAATTGCGGCCGGCTGGTAAACAACAGCACTGGGCTGTTGCTCACTTGACAGAGCAGGAACATTTAGAAAGCTGTGAAACAGGCATTCCTATTTGCAGGTTAACTAAACTAAAGGAAAAGAAGCAAAGAAGGTTTTCTAGACAGCTTATCTTTATCATGCATCTGCTTTGTGTCCCCCCTACGCCCGCCTTTCAACACCCCAATCCTCCCCTGCTGGCATTGTTGTGGCGCTCTGGGAACCACAGGCAGTACATTGTGGCCCCCGGGGAAATGTTTGTGAGTACCCATGGTCTAGACACTACAACTGTGTGTAACTCCAGGGGCGAGGTAGGTTGAATGGGGACATCTGCAAGGATTTGTAATGTGTGCGTTTACTATGTGCCTACAATAAAGTGTTGTTATAAAAAAAACTCCTGTCACTCTACAGTCTGAGAAAAGCACAAATCCCATAAGCAGCTGTTTGTCAAAACACAGATAGCTTCTCACTTGACCTCTGTCTTGAAGAACCAAACGTGAAAGGTTGACACGGAATTTAAAGGCATCTTTAATTTATTGCTTGGATTTTCGCGAACCCACCAAAAATTGGTTGCCTGACTACCAGTGACCCACAGTGTGGGAAACACAGGAGTAGAGCATAGATAAAGGGGCGAATGGAGAGATACAGGATGAGCAAATAGAAGGATGGGGAGGTACAGGAAGTAAATAAAGCCCCGGGCTGGGGAGGGCGCTCCACCAGTGCACTTGGGAGCAGAGAATGCCTTGCCTGCCTTCTTCGGAGCTCGTCAACTTCTCCCAAGGTCAAGAAGACAGGCGAACGCCTTGAAAGCGAGAGCTACAACAGAGGGCGCAAAACACATCACGAACACGGGAAGACGACAGACGCCGGCTATAAACGGATTTATTCCACATTGCGCGGCCGCCACATTGTGACAACAGTTGCCAGCTTGACAAGAATGATAATAAAAAATGCCGTGCTTCTGCGGCACATTAATAAGAAGAAAGCGCCCAGCGCCTCTGCTCTGCCGAGGATCTATATTGGTAACACTATAGAAGTACTTAATGCTTTAATATTTAATAAGCTCCACATTGTTGCAGACAGACGAGCGCCCGCGCGCACCGGTGAGCCCGCCAGCGCACTGGATTAATGGCGGCACGAAGCTGGATTCAGTGGGCCGCGATGATGCATGCGCGCGCGAGGGGCGCGCTCACTGCGCGTGGCCTCCGAGGGCTCTTCCTCACTCCCAGCCCAGTCACGCGCAGGCAGGAGACGTATGTTCAAGCAACGCCGAACTGAGGGAATCCATCTCCATCTATATTCCTCTGGACGCCTTTTCCTATTCCTCGTAAAGAAAGCTTCGTAGGCTAATGAATTTTCAGCGGAAGTGGTGTGGAGCCTGCAGGACTAGCAATCGGCCTTAGCGAAGTAAAGGTGGGGTCTCGGCCAGTTTATACGAGCTACATTGAGGCCAAGTATCTCGCACGGGCTCAGGATGCCGTTATCCACGGGCATCATTTTAGGATGAACAGATTTGCAGAACCAGTAACCTGGGCGGCCACACGAACACACAGTTAACGCTTAATGGTGGACTGAAAGACCATAATGGCAACACCTACACTATAGTACTAGTAAGTGGCCAAGACATAACAATTTAAAAGAATAAAAATAAAAAAACAGCATTCCAAATGTTGTGCAAATTATTCAATTTCCAAAGACTAGACCCGCTAAAGAAAACATGGAGAACTCAGGTTGTATCTCATTTGACATAAAGCGGTTCATTCAGTCAGGTATTTTTTTCATTCTGTGAAGAGTATTTCTATATTTATAAGTGTAAAACAAGATTACAAGTACCATAAAGCAAATGGAAAAAAAGTATTGGGTATGCTTTAAATTGTGTTTTTTTAGGAAAACAGGCATGTGGTGAAGAATTGCCCATGGTAATTTTTTTCAGAGCTCCTTTTCCGACTAGATGCTTAAAAACTTCTGCCAACCTCTCTTATATGATACCCATCAAGTGAAAAAACCTCCCTGCCCAATGCGGCGATGACTCTCCAGGTAAGGTTTGGCCTTGGCTGATGGGATTCCGATTCACCCCTCCTTAACCATTTCTATAGTTAACTGAATGAGGCAAGGCCACACAAAAGGAATCACCAGGTGTGATAATAGGGCCAGTGGAAATGTAAGCAGGCACTACTCTGTAATGTATGTACATACTCATCCGACCCTGTCTTGCAAATGGGACAAGTATTTATTTTAGCAAACAAAGTTGGGACAGTCCTTGAAAAACGTGGACTGCCCAGAAAAATCTGAGATATCTGAGCACGCTACCTAGTTTCTATTTTAAAAGACCCAGGATTGACCCCAATTCTCTAAACAATTCCACATGCACTCTCTGCACCCACCTCACACTCCCAACATACATGACCACGCACACCAATCCACACTACACCACACCTCTCTCTGTCCTGCATACTCCACAACACTCGCTCCCTCACTAAACACCCCACCAAATTCTGGGATCTGCTACACGGCCGCTCACGGACCTGCTCTTCCTGACGGAAAACTGTCAGGCTATCTCGTTGGCCCCAATCACCGGGATGGCAATCCACCCTGCTCCCAGATACAAGATTGCAGAACAGGTCATCGCTATCAACTTCAAAGATTCCATCTAATGCTCCTCCACATCAGAAAGCACCACCTGCAACATTGTACACTTGATCCTTAAACTCCTCACCATCGCCAACTACACCCTGAGAGGGTGCCTCGTTTACCGCCCTCCTGGACCACATTCCAACTTCGGCACCACCAACTCAGACTTTGTCACTCTACTGACACTCAACTCCAATGGGTTCACCTCCTCTGTGACTACAACTACCACCTAGAGAACCTTGATGAGCCTAATACAACCAACCTCTGTAAGGACATGACCAACCTCAGACTGCCCCAGGAACTGGAAGGTCCTACACACACACCACTGTACACCTAATGAACACCATCTTCACCAGTTTCAGGAGCATCACAGAAGACAAGCCCAAACCAATCGCCTGGTCTGACCACACTCTCATCAGCTTCAGCATTCTGATCCCACACCACTGTAGAAACACCATCACCAAATCTTCACAAAAGGACTGGAACAAGATCTCAGAAGCACTGTATTCTTCTAAACTTCTACACCACCGCTGGCCCCGACACAACACCAACCTACCTGAATCCATTTTCAGCACCTGGATCACTACCTGTGCAGATACCCTAGCTTCTCTCAAAGCCAACAAAGGCATGAGAACCAAACTGCAAGCAATGCAATCTAGTACACAAAGAGATAGGCTCATCAAATGCCACTGTAAGCAAACTGAAGGCAGATAGAGACATAGACAAAACACCAGCAAGAGTTCCTACAAATCAGTCTCCAGACACTTCCATCAGCAAATCAGAGCCACCATACACTCTGCTCAATGACTGCAATAAAGCAGCACTAACAGCTCCTAGAAAATCGTTGCAATTGTGAAAGACTTCGCCTCTCCAGCAGTAGGCTGCACCAGCGTGAGCCAGATCTCATGACCTTTGCACCCAGCAGCCCCTGTACTTCATCAACAAGATCACCAGCATCTACGAAAATTTGCCTATCTTTACCAACACCCAGATGACCACTCTGACCACCTGGCACAGCATCACCACTCAAGAAACTTCAATTACCAAGCACTCCATACCATACAGAGCACCCTTGGACCCCTGCTCGCCCTATATCTACATCAAAGGACTGAATCCCGTCACTGCAGCCCTCATCCCGACCCTAAATGTCCCAATCATCCCAGCCACCTACCTGAATGCCTGGAAACATGTCACAGTACTCCCCCCTCATCAAGAAACCCTCACCAGACTCAAAGACATGAGCCAACTTTTGGCCTATCTCCCAACTACCCTACCAGGAAAAGTAATGCAAAAGATGATTAACAAAGGCCTAACCACCCACCTCACTGTCAAACAACTCCATCAACACCATTAAATCTGGATTCAGGCCCAACCACACTACAGTGACCATTCTCATTGCCGCCATGGATGGCATCTGGATAATCATGGATAGCGGTGTCACGGCGGCCCTCATCTTACTGGAATTTTCCTCAGCATTCAACACCATCTCCCACCCCATCCTTTTCCAATCACTGCACAAAGCTGGCATCAAAGGTCCTGCACTTTACTGGATGTGCTTCTTACTGACAGGCCGCACCCAGTTGGTCAGCCTGGCCCCCTTAACATCGGAAGTCTTTAACCTTATCTGCGGGATTCCACAAGGATCATCACTCATCCCAACTCTATTGAATGCCTACACAAGTCCACATGCCATCATCATCCCTGCCTTAGAATGAAAATTTTCCTAGCTATCGTAACGGAAAGTTTCAATTCTATTAAGGACTAGGAGGCGAGGATTATGCCTTCTCTCTTCACTTTATTAACATAGTAGCAAAAAAGACAACATAAACTACATTTCCCATGATTCAATGGGAAAGAGTAGTCAAACAACACAGTCTTTTTTAACCAATCAACATCAAGAACAATATCCAATCACTGTCGTCCAGCAGGTCTAAATCTCCTTGCCAGTGTCCTTTCCTCCTCTTTCGAAGCGCGAAGACAGCCCCAAACTTGCTCTTCAGGTGTCCTGCTTGTTAGAATCCGAACCTGAAAAGAGCAGAGAGGCGTTACCGGAGGTACTACTGCACTACCCTGCAAGGCAAACCTGCGGTAAGAACTGACACATGAACAGTAACCATCAATTGTAATACAGAGTAAACTTGATAATTTACTACTGTACGGGGAGGGGACTCCTCCAGGAGCTCTGGACGGGATAATCCTCACCTCCTAGTCCTTAATAGAATTAAAGCTTTCCGTTACGATAGATAGGAAATTTATCATTCTATGTCAGGACAGGAGGCGAGGATTATGCTTGTTCAAAGCTTGCCCACAACCATATGAGCCAAATCAAGGATAGGTTTGAAGTAAAACCTCTTAAAGGTGGAGTCCGAAGACCAGTCTGCAGCATTAAGGATATCCTCCAGGGGGGCCCCCAAGCCGAAAGCTTTGGAAGCCATGGCGCCTCTTGCTGAGTGCGCGCCAAACTGACTGAGACTGATGCCTGCTTCCTGCATCACCCACCTAACCGATCTCGCGATGGTAGGAGAAAAAACTGCTCTTAAAGGCTTACGCAAAGTGATGAGCAACTGCCTTTCCCCCTAGGGCGAAGCTCCTCCGTCATCTCCTCATAGGCCTTGAGGCAACGAACAACACAAAGCTTAGGAGAATCCAGAAATTCCGGGTAAGGTATGACTCTAGTGTGACACTTAGTACGTCTGAGCAGAGTGAAAGTAACCCCGTTAGGGCTATAGACTCGACCAGCAACATCCAGGGCACGGACATCAGACACCCTTCTACAGGATGTCAGGCACCAAAGCATTGCTAACTTAGCCGACAATTCTTTCCTGGATAGGAACCGGTTTGGCTGCCAGGATAGAAAAAGATTCTGGTCGTGAGCCCTATATATTGGAGACCATATTCACACGTAAGTCTATAGACCACATTTGTGGTGTTGCAGTTGCTAAAATGTGTAAGGAACCACTCCCTCCCTGAATTCAAAGTTACACTTAGGGTTTTCTTTGTCAATCTGCAAACCGAACAAGCTCCACAGAGATAATGTCCGTGCATATGGGGCATATAAGTATCATACTTGGTATTCTGTATGACACCACTCCATTTAAACATGGCGTCACCTTCCACAGAGTTGCACTCTGGGATTTCCCACGTGATCATGCAAGTGGTTAAATCCGGCGAGGTAGCCCGGGATGACACCGGGAGGAGCCAACCCGCTCCGTTAGGCTTTCGGTGGTAAGGAGTAACGGGGGTAGAAACGCAGAGGTTTATAGGCTCACGGGTTTTCCATTTTACCAACATTGCCGGTCTATCTAACAAAGCCGCGCAAAGATGTGTTTGCTACTACAGGCGAGTAAGCATGGTGCACTATAGCATAAGAACAGCTGAATATACTCACGGTAACAACGTGACCGGTCTAACAAACATAGCCGTGCATAGATGTGTTTTTAACTGCAGGCGAGTAAGCACGGTGCACTATAGCATATGAACAGCTGAATATACGCAGTGTATTTGTGACTCGCTAGCCTTTTGAGTAGTATAAGAGGGTGTAAGTGAGAGCATTTGGATTTCCCTGAAAAACGGAAGAGGGTTCTTTAGAATGACAATGCTCCTATTTAATACACTCCCAACTGTTAATCCTGTGGTTTGTCTCTTCCATTATCATTGGTGTAGATCGACATTTCAGGTGAATGATTCACTCACCAGGAGGACTCACATAAGGGGTTTTCCAAGAGATCTTGACACTAAAAGCTGGTATGAGAAACAGTAGCTTGTTGAGGGTAAATAAGATTACTATTATTAATAATAACATATTGGTGAACACACAGGTTGAGGTTTAGGAACAGAGATATTGATGTTAGATGGTGGTGTGTTTTTATTATCGACAGTCTTCCATAACAGTGTATGGTGTGTCCCATATTGGTTAAAGCCAAAAGGGAATTCCCTGGAGATACCAAAATATTCTTATTCACACCATTCTCTCATACTTTCATCTCAATATTGTCACAAGACTTATTACAGGAATATTTCTGAAATTTTAATAACTTGAAAGAGTAATTCTCCTCTTTAAATAAAAAAAATACTGTGAACGTTACATTTTTGGTTAGGCAAGTATATTGAGGTTCAATTCCGAAGTCTTGTGACAATATTGAGATGAAAGTATGAGAGAATGGTGTGAATAAGAATATTTTGGTATCTCCAGGGAATTCCCTTTTGGCTTTAATTGTCTTTAGTACCCTGCTCCCTGGAATAAGTGGGGTCTTCTCTCATTTATTGACTTGAGTGTCCAATATCGGTGCCTTGGCGAAGTGATTTGCTCGGAAGAATTTGCCTCAAAATTACACGGCAATGAAACATGTTGGCGCTTGAAAACGGTATGCATGTTTAGCAACAGGTTTTTAAACTAGACAAAATACACTCTGTAAATAATAAAGTGGTTGCTATTAGAGTGTTATTGTCTATCTTATTTGCACTAGGTCTCATCGTGAGATGCAACCTTTCTCACTTCACTGCACTTAGTTTTCTCTTTCTTTTTGGACACTTTCTTTTCTTTTTTGGCAAAATGACCACCAATGATGATAAAAGTGGGCACAACTGGTGAGTACCAACCAGTGAACCGGTTGGTGGTGCACACGTGAGGGGTCATTTTGCCATTCACACTTTTTTTGTGTCACTGAGAATGTGAACTTATTTTGGGTTTAGTTAACAAGAGAACTTAAAAAGAGAACTGGGATTTTAAGTAAAGGTGGGAAACGTCTTGCGACTACCTCATAGTTGAATAGAAAGAGGAATACTTTGAATGCTATCAATTATAGCATATAGTACACGTTTCGAAAGTACATAATTAGAAAATAGGCAGCTTTGAAACCAGGTCTTGTTGTAAAGGTTAGGCTACAGTGCTAGGCCTGCAGTCAGGTTTGCACTGTCAATGTATTAAGTGCCGCAATGGGTGCTGCAATCCACTATAGACATTTAACTTACAGGCCCTGGGTCTTTTTTGCACCATATACTATAGGTAATTTAAATATGCCAATAAGTAATATATCCAATTCTGACATGTTTTAGAGGTCAGAGCACACGCACCGGGGGTTGGTTAGCAGAGTCCCAGTGTACAGAGGCAAAAGTACAGCAGCATCTTTCCAAAAGTACTGGGGGTGATCAAGCAAAATGAGACATTTTCCCACACTCATCTTTTCTTGTTACCCCTCAGGTCGGAGAACACAGAGCTTAAAAAGCAACCAATCCATTAATTTTTCATTGTTTTAGATCTTTAGGGGGCATAATTTCACTGATATTCTTCCCAACAGGAAATTCTTTGATAACTCAGCGGGGACAGGTGGTCTTCACTGTGAGGACCACCCAGAGCATTGTACCAACCCCCAGTGGTCAAGTCGCCACTCCTCCGTGCCACCACCTATGCCACAAAAAATATCCCCAACATTAGGCTCCTGCCAGGGGTTACAGCCAGACTCCCCAATAACTCCTCGTTTCGCTCAGTGCATCAAACACCAGCACTGAATCAGAGAACGAACAGGCACAAGAAAATCAAATACCAAGAGAAAAGGAAGTTACACATAATACAAATAGGGAAAACCTGTCTTTTTTAGAAAGGCGCAAACAGAACCAAGTCTCCAATGGCAGGGGACGTGGGAGAGGGAGAGGCTTTTTCAACCAGAATCAAGGCCAACAACGTCCGTAGATGAAGACACGGAGTCAAAAAAACTGGGATTAAAAGATGTGGTAATAAATCTGTCCAGTAGGGAATTAAGTTTAGATGAAACAAAACTTTTAGAAAAGGGATTAGGATTTGCCCTTTCCGGCCCCCTGATAAATTCAATCTCGAAAGAGACATTAGATGTCTTTTTAGGAAAATAAGATAAAAAAAATTCTTTGAAGGAAAGGAGAAAAGGATAACAGAAAACAAATCAGGACTAAAACCAAAATCAGTATGGACACCTACAGCCCTTATGGTAGGCAAAGAGGTAGAAATATTTGAGAAAGTAATAGAGAAGGGACTTGATGATATCCTGTCTAAAACCATGTGGACTTAAAACAACCTGTCCCAAAAAGAAAAAATTGCATTAAAAAATCTGGAACAAGCAAATGAGATTACCATAAAACCTGGCGACAAAGGTGGCAGCATTATCGTCATGGACACAAGAGATTATGACAGGAGAATGAAAGACCTTTTAAATAATCCAGACCATTACTCTGTGAGTAACAGACAAGAATGGTTACATTTAGGGAAACTGATAAAAAACCGTTTGAACTTTGCCCTTGAGGATGAAGTCATCTCCCAGGAAGAGTTTAACTATATGAAGAATGATACCCCTACGATACCGGCTATGTACGGTCTACCAAAAGTGCATAAAAGCTTAACAGACCCCCCCATGCGCCCTATCGTGTCTAGTCTCAAGTCATTGACAGAACCTTTGAGTCAATATGTAGACAAATTTATCCAACCGCTTGTGACAGTACAACGAGCCTACATAAAGGACACTACTCACATGATTGAGAAAATAGAAAATACACCTTTTGACTCACAAAATGAGTGGCTAGTGACCCTCGATATCGAGGCACTATACACAAATATTCCACAAAATGACACCATTACCATGATAAGCAATCTCTTAAAAAACCAAGACGAGGAACTATCAGATCATTCAAAATTCATAGTAGACTGTGTAAAGATAATCTTGAAAAATAACATTTAAGTTTTTTAAACAAACTAAAGGGACGAGCATGGGAGCAACTTGTGCCCCAAGCTTAGCCTGCCTGTATGTAGCGGCTTTTGAGGATAAACACATCTTCAATGAAGCGGCTCCGTTCTACGAAAACATTGATAGATGGTCCCGCTTTATTGACGATGTTTTCTTTATATGGAAAGGAAATGAGGAGGACCTAACAGCATTTATCCAATGGATTAATCTAGGGGATAGTAATTTAAAATTCACATCCTCATACAGCAACAACACCTGTAATTTCCTGGATATAAAAATCAAAAATGTACAAGGCAACCTACAGGTTGAACTCTTTTGTAAACCGACAGATCGCAACACTATGTTGCATTATGAAAGCAACCACCCGGCCAGCCAAAGAAACAATATACCCTTTGGACAATTCCTCAGGGTAAAACGAAATTGTACAAATAGGCAAGAATTTGAGAAACATGCTAAAACACTAACCAATAAGTTAATTGAAAGGGGATATCCAAAAAATATGGTAAAGAAAGCTTATAAGAGAGCTAAATATTATAATAGGGACAGTCTATTCGAACCAAAACAGCAAAGAGAAAATGAAGAAAATAAACTGGTCTGTGTGACAAATTTTTCTACCATAACCAACAAAGTCAAAAATCTGATAAACAGAAATTGGAACTTACTAACTAATGATAATACATGTCCACTACCAAAACCAATATATGCGTTCAGACGAAATAGAACAATCAGGAACTGTTTAGTACACACCTATCCTGATAAAAGGACCAGAAACAATATAAGAACCTTAGATGGCAAAACCGTCACTGGAAATTTTCCGTGTGGCAGCTGCAAAAACTGTGACTTTATCATAAAAGGGCCGAATGTCATGTATAAAGAAATAAACCACAAACCACAGAGTTTAGTAAATTGCAAAACCCAAAATGTAATTTACATGATTAAATGCCCCTGCGAAAAAGCATATATTGGTGAGACCTCAAGAGAAATGCGGCTGAGGCTCAATGAACACAGATCTGCCATTCGAACTAAACGCCCCAATGCACCTTTGGTAGATCATTGGACAGCAAACAAACACAAAGAGGATTATATAAAATGGTGTATTCTTGAGGCTGTGAGACTTAACAACAGAGGTGGAGCTCTAAACACTAAACGAAAGAAAAGAGAACAGTATTATATGTCCAAATTTCAAACATTTAAAAACGGTTTAAATAATCGAGAAGAATGGGAGATGATCCTCTGATTTCCTAAATATAGCAGAATTAACAACTAGTAGGAAATATAAAGAGAGATTCAATCCCATAGAAGGTGAAAATAGTAGGTTTTCAGTTAATTATAAGTTGTGGAGCAAAATTATTAACTCTTCATCAATAGACACAAAATATGCAAAATTAATGAAGGAGAACACAACATGAGTACAATCAAGTTTGGTGAAGTAACCTCCTGGTTCTAAACCCAAAACTCTTATACGACTGTAGGTCATAATCTATCCCCAAAAACACTCTCTTAGACCTTCCAAGATGGCGTCCATAAAAGAAAGGTCTTTACCCATGTTTCGCGATAGAGGAGACAATAAGTGTAAACAGAGAGAAAACCCACATAGAGAGCACAATCTACAATAATAATGTGGAGTGTAAACTATCAATATAAACACTGTCATTGAGAAAGGAGGGAAACAAGAGAACATACGAACCAAGGAAGGTGTGTTTATGGGGCTCTTCAAATATAAGGAAATACCGCCTCGTGATCCTCCAGATTAGTGAGAAATCAAATATAATATAGAAAAAGGGAGAGTCTACCTAATTCAAAAGAGACGCTACCAGAAGTAAGTAAGGCAACCTAGAGATAAACCCACTCTAAGATGGCCGACAAAGAAACACGAGCAAGCATCATACCGATCACAACGAGGCTCAAGCACTACCAATGAAAACCACCCAGTGTAAATGGAAATAAAACCCAAATAGCGAGCACAATCTACAATAATAATGTGGAGGGCGCACTACTGATATTAACACTGTCATTGATACAGGAGCAAAATAAGAGAGCCAACGAACAAAAAGAGTATGTATCGTGATTTTTCGTAAAATGTGGAAATACCGCCCTTCGGTTTTTTCCAACATAAGAGAAATCAAATAGAATACCAAAAAAAAGGGAGAATCTCCTTAAATTAAAAGAGACGCTACTAGAAGTAGGAAAGGCAACTTAGAGATAAACCCACTCCAAGATGGCCGACACAAAAACACGAGCAAGCACTACAACGACAACAATGAGGCTCAATGAGTATCAATTAAAATCTAATTATTCAATTATAATGAATATAAAAGGGCGAACTGACAGTGCATCTAACTCAGTTGCAGCAGACCCGTGAAGGAGGACGGTCATGGAAACCAATCCCTGATAACACAAGTAAGTCCAGCAGAGCAGGAAATCCAGCCTATAGCTGATATAAGTAATACTCTCTTTACCTTTTGGTTAAAATTAAACAAAACCATCTTGTTCTTTCAGCAACCCTGAAATTTTAAAATCAGGCGAGCATTGGAGGTTGTTAAATTACAAATAAGAAGACTGACATCGATGCAATTAAGGTAATATACAACTATTCCTCTATCATGAGAACTAATGAAAAACAAATTAAAACCATTAGTAATACCAGTAAATTGTGTCTTTACAGTAATTAAAACGATGGCACAATGACCGCCCGTCCTAAACTCTAGAAAACCATATAACATAATACTTGAGGTAAGAACTGCACCCTTCTGTTATAGAGCCCTGCCCACTTAGAATATTAACAAAAAAGCAATAATCCTATTTGTCTGTTCATTTACCTAGAACTTACCAGAAACTAAATCTCAGACTGGAGGAACAGACACCAGCCTAGTCCATTAACTGGACAGTGATTAGAAACAGAACACCACAATACCACTGAAAAATATTTTAACGAAGGTCAGTACTTGAAAAATTATTCAACCAATTAATAATACAAAAAATAATTTAAAACTGAAGCCAGAAAAACTTTCTTTCAACAGTGAGGTGAAACATTTGACCTCCAAACCCTCAGGAATTAAATTAAAAAGCCTGGGTCAACTGGACATACCGAAAGAGTCAGCCCGAACAAGGTATAAAAACGACCTACAGTAAATTTAGTGACAGATCCATTATTTAATATCAAAAACATTGATCAAATTCATTGTCTTGTTATAGTACTACGGAACAGGCGGTAGAAATAAACAGGGTTCCAGTACAATACTTTTAAAACTCAAGCTGCAACTTGGAGCATATCCATAAAGTGAGTACAGTTTAATGTCCAGGATTTACTTTAGAAGCTGTAACCTAGTTCCTTTGTTTATTAATCAATGTGTCAAACAAACAGGAGTCCATAGAATAACAAATGTTAGGAGATACACTGTTGTGGTTTTTTCTCTTTAGAAAGTGACACTCAGTTTTTTCTTCCATGTAATGAAAACATATAGAATTGCTGTATTAGAGAAATTTGAATTACGTCAGCATATGGTAAATCATAGATTATGGCATGAAGGCTTTGTCCACAAGAACTGGTACATTATTGTAATAAAATGTTTTTTATAAATTTTTCAAACTAGATTGTTTTTAAAAAAGAAAGAATTGTCCTGAAGAAGGTGACCAACGTTTTCACCGAAACGCCGCGTCGACAGTTTTTCTTGTTTTATATAAAATATGTTTTTTTTAAAAATGTGTGTTGAAATAATATGTAATGTTATGTTTGAATAAATTGTATGAAAATTTGATTTTAACAACATGGTGATAAATAAGGAGACTAAAAATCTCTTTTTATAATAAATACCAAGAATTGCAAAACTTATCTCTATCTCATTTTTTGCCGAACTTGTACCACAACAGTCTGCCATAGAATTACTCAAAAATTGTCTAAATCATGTTAGATTTGTAAATTTGTTATTCTGTGTGGTAACACTCCTAATTTGGATTCCTCTGACACGACCACCATAGAATAAGGTTAAGTAGGGGGACTATTCATCCAGTCCTAGCTGCTATTAAAACCAGAAAAAGGGATACCCTTGTTATTTGCCGATTATCGACCCATTCCCTTTTTCTCAAAGGGTGCCTCCCAATACAACCTTTTGTCAAACCTAGCAAGTCCACTGAGACGCATCCTAACAGGCCCTCCCGAACCTTCATAGCTTCCTTGAATGTGCTGGCACTACTAGAGGAGGACAATGAACTCCTCCCTACTTCCACCTCCTCCTGGTTCAAAGCAGATCCAAAGACAGAGCTGCGCTGAAGCTCCATCAGATGAAGGCCTACCCCCTCCTTTGCTTTTATTTTTTTTAATTGCTGTGTTTAAAGCAGAGCGCAGCATGAAGATAAAGGCAGGTTTGCTGGAGCAACCTTTCAATGTCATGCCATTTCCAGTTTTGTTCTTTTTGTTCTCTGTTCCATATCTCTAATTAGATATTTTGAGTCAGTTCTTCACAAGCTCTCAAAAAATGACATTACTGTACTTAATTATCGTGTATACACTTACACATCTTAAATATGAATATATCCTCTGAAATTCAAAACAAGTTAAAAGCCGCTCTGTTTCTTGGAAACCTGTTAAGTGACAGTGCAGAGAGGATGTGTCATTGTTTCCACCCGTGGGCTGCGGCCGCATGGATCCGGGTTCCCCTGCACATGGCCTGGGACACAGCTGTGAAGATTGCCTAGGGCCGATCTGGAGCCCAGCCATTGGGGCATGAACAGCTGCAGGAGCTGGAATATGCACAGTGCCCCCTCTATTCATGCACCCCAGTAAATGGAACAAAAAAAATGTCAGATTTAATGGTCAAGGTCCTGGAGGTAAAAAAGGATGTGACCAATTCCGGGGAGAACGGATGTGGGACAAGATAGCATAGATGCTTATTACACTGCCTGCAGTGATCAAGTCCAAGCAGGTAGAGGTGGTTCAGAGAGGTTTATTCAAGATAGTTACAGGATCACATTAAGACCCCCCCAGGAGCAGCCAGCATGCCGCTCAGCCCAGCCAAATGTGTCTATTTGACTCCCTACATTACCTATTATGTCATTACAGCAAGATTCCATTGGCAGGCAAGAATATCATTAGAGTCAAGATACAACATTGCCCTACACTGCATTTATTTTACCTTTGGTGCACTCGTGATCTTCCTGCGTGCCACTGAGTTTTGTCTGAATAGAGGGACACCCCATAAGTGAAAGGGGACCACCAAAGATCTCCATTACATGAATCATTGTCACTGCTGCTCCAGTAAGCCGCAGGGGAGGCCTGCAGGACCCAAGAACCAACAAATCAGGCGTACATCAGTGTACCCGCCTTGTGAGCATGCTATTGTTGGAGGACCCCGAGGCTGATCCTGCAGCAGCAGGGAGTGTCTGCAGTGGGGTGCTGAGAAGAGCCTGATCGCCTGTGGGTGCTGTATCACGTCATGGGGTTACACTACCAACCCCATGTTTATGCGTGGAAAACAAGGAGTTGTCTGCCATTTGCACTCCAGATCCCAACCTCAACAGTGGAAACTTTGGGAGGTTGGAGAATCTTAACTCCCACCGCCAAAAAAGGAACACCCCAGTGACCTCAGACAGGTCAACCTAGGAGCCTATCACAGCAGTGTCTGAAATTACAGAAGTTTGATGGTTTATGTACCTTCTGACCCTAAGGGAGAGCCTGGCCCTACAGCACAGGATTTGACTTTTAGTAGGTAGTAAAACTAATGTGCCCTCAAGCACAGGATCGGCAGAACCTCAAAACAGAACTGGTGGAATGGATGTAAATGCCGAGGATCACAGCCCCTCATGCACCACAGCAGGGAAAGGTGTGATGGCTGAATGTGTGAGGTCCCTTAAACACAGGATCAGCGTCAAACAAAAGAAATCCACAGACTGAAATGTGCTCTTTCCTAGTTCACCCCAACAGCATCTTCACTCTCCCCACATATCCCAGGGCTCTCTCCTGACAGGACCTCAGACAGACTGGGAACCGTTTTTATTTAATTAACCCTGATCACAAGAGCATGACTGTGTGTGCACTCCTATCGTCCTTTTGGCATGTGGGGGCATATCAACAAGGGCCTTATCTCCGCTTTTTGGCTTTAAAAGCCAAAAAAGCGGAGATAAAAATATCGCCCTATTTACAAGTGGGTGCTAACATGCATTAGTGCATATTAGTAGCTGTTTTCCCGACGCCTCGCTTTGTATCTCTAATGAGATGCAAAGTGGGCGTCACTGGGCAGTACTGCATATAAATTATCGCTGATGTGAACATCGCAATATGTACAAGGAGGGCCACACATTTTAGCAGACATTAGTTTTTGACGAAAACCGCGGTTTTCACCAAAAACTAACGTCTGCTAAAATGCTGACTTATGTATACTTAACATTGGGGGTGGATTATGCTGATATGACCACAGGGTCATATCAGCAAGGTTATCGCAGTTTTCCAAGGAACACTGCTAGATAACCAGATATGTTCCATGGAAAACACCACAATCGCTGGAATAATTGTCGCCATTGCGCTATGCGCTGTTAATACAGCGCAAGCATGACGATAATTTCAGTGATAGCCGGGGAGAAAAAAAATTGCCGCTTGATAAAATGCCCCGGGGAGCTCAAGTCCAGAAAGGATAACACAAGCCTCCCACAGTGGAAACACCCCAGTTCTATGAGAAGAGAGGGGCCAGCTGGCACAGTACTCCCTTGCAATGGGACACCTGTCCTAACAGACTTTCTTGAATCTTTCTTGTGTTGTGGCTGGGGTTATTAGACGCTCACTATTCTTTCCTATCTTTATTATCATGCAAAAGGATGTTTGATCGCCGTGTACATTGTATATCAACAGAGAGAGTGTGCGTGTGTATGTGGTGATGTAATCACGGCAGAACTCAGTATAAAATCATCATTACAGAGAGGCGTGCCTGCAAGATGCCATTCATTGTAACAACAGCATGACCCTGTTTAGGGGTCGTGGCCCTGGGTTTGTTGACAGAGGTTGGGCGTGCGGCCTTTGTGTCGTTGTGTCTGCTGCATTCATTGGCTGATCTGACAGGCCTTGCTATTGGACTTCGACTCTGTGCAACCAGCACGTGCAGAAGCATCATCCAAGGCTTGCTCTGCTCAAGGCCACCCATGGTCTGATCTCACTCCATGGATGTGCGCCCCTCTCTCAACGCTTCCGGCCAGGACTGCAGCTGCTTCTCTGGGAGCCGGCTCAGGAGATGCAAGAGCAGATGTGCGAACCGGCTTCTGGTTGCCAATACTGGGCAATGAGCATCAGGCCTGTTTGGAACAATCTTACCTTCTAGAAGACATAAGGGAAGCTTGGAACACCAGGGAGGGTAGAAGCAAAACAATCTTCGCACGAGGGAGTCTTGCCTTAGAAATCCTCTGCAGCATAACCAATAGCTCTTTTGATTGGCTGCTGTCCGCAGGGACAACTTAAGGATTTTGGGGGCGTTATCCAAACGTATTTTGGGGGCCCCTGTTCAGAACAACTTTGAATTCATGCTCCAGTTTCAGTTCTTTAATGCCATTGTCACTGGCAGTGAACAGGCACACTGGTCCAAATTTTAAATGTGTTTACATCTAATATTCAGGGATAGTGAGGTGTGCTTTCAATATTATAATACAGCAGCAGCTCACTAACATTATTTCAATAATCTTTGGGACCCCTCCCATTTCTCATATGTAAAGTCCTCTTTTGATCTAAAAGAAACTTTTTTTTATGGATGCTGCATGGTGTTGTTGATAAACATTTCTCTGCAAAATATCTTTGATAGACTCCCTTACACACCCCTCATTTAAAATGAATTAAAGAAAAACTGCATTTAAAACAATCTGTTTAATAATTATTCAATGTCTCTGCAAACCAGAGCTGGCTCTATCAGAGGGGCCCCTGTAAGGCTGGGGCCCTAGGCCAGGGGCCACTTTGCCTATGCCTTAAAACGTCAATGGTCTTCGGAACCAAACTTGTCAAAGCATCACCCTGCTGGGTCACACCGTTTTGGCTTTCGCATGTGCAAAATCCTCAGAGTTTGCACTGAATCTGCCTTGAGGTCCAGATCACTTTCTAGGTGGAAAGCCTTGATTTTTGGAATTGCCAATAAATACGTGACCCGGTATCCCAGAGGAAGCAAAGACGTACCACAACTCCCTCTAACTCAGGTAGGGCATCCCAGCCAGGGGGCTCCTGAAGAAAAGCACATGCCTGTTCTTTATTACAGAAAGGAGGGATTGCAGAGCCCGCAGAACTGCCTGCAGTTCCAAGAAGTTCTTTTTGAGGTGACCTCCCCCTCAATGACGTATGATCTAGCACTCATTCACTGACGCATCCATGGCTAGGAGTAAGTGGCTCTGTGAAGCTCTGAAGGGATCCAAGCAAATGGAATTCTCTCTAGAAATCCACCTGCATGTCCTTGAGGAAGCAAACCTAAGGAAGGCTGTGCTGCGGTTGAACCTGAAGCTGCTCTGACTTACTGCTGAAATGATGGCCAAGTGGCTCTGGTGTGCCATCGAAGAGAAATAATTAACAGCCTGGCACGCGGCACTGTGAACGCAAGCAGAGGCGCCATTAGCCGAAGGGGACAGCAATGCACCAAGGCAAACTAGAACAGAGAGATGCCCACTGGGTTTACATAATATGAAATGAAGCAAATACATAGGAGTCCAAACCATTTGTTTTCAATTTCTATGACATAAGTAAAATAGTGCAAAATTATTCTGCCCCACCGATTTAATACGTTATTCACAAATTAATGAATAGGAAGTGTATGCATCATATGTTGTTCACAATGCATTGACAGCACTATCCTCCGTCCGTGTTTGCATTGTGCAAAACACTTTATGCAAAATGGGCTGCAGGAAGGAAGTCTGTCTGTTTGTCTGGTCAGTCGTGGCAGGTGACAGGCGTGACTAGATAGGGAGGCGACAAAAGTCTGGTAGAGTGAGTTCAATGTGCTACTTTTGTGCTGCAGCTTGGAGGTCACATTACCACAGACTGGCATGCAGACGTCACACTCTGACCTTACATGGGCACTGGGATGACCATGCTGTCTGTCTACCGAGACTTCGACTGAGCCACGCCTGTGTTGTGGGTCTGTGGTACGACACCTGCAAAGGAGCAATTTTACCGCTGAAGCATACGGGACTGATCAAATCACTGCCTATTTCCTTGTGTCTTTCCCTTGCTAAGAAATGCGTTAGGTCCTCCTGAATAGCCAATGCCCACACTAAAGTGACTCGAACAAGGCACCAGTCCCCCTGTCGCCTATCTTTCCTTGACACTCCCACCATTGCGTTTGACACTTATCGTCCATTTATATGTCAACAGTTTGGGGAGTCCGTTCCCTCATTTCTGAGCTATTCTTTAGCTGCACATTGCAAAGCAGTCTCGGCTAACACTCAATTTTTATCAGAGGTACACATGGCCCGCGTCCTCTGGCAGGACTTCACCCAATCAATCAATCAATCAATCAATCTACTTGTAAAGCACGCTACTTACCCGTGAGGGTCTCAAGGCGCTGGGGGGGGGGGTAGGAGGGGGGAATGTGCTGCTACCTCTTGAAGAGCCAGGTTTTGAGGAGTCTTCTGTAGGTGAGTAGGTCTTGGGTGTGCCGCAGGAGGGTGGGCACGCAGGAGGGTGGGCAGGGTGTTCCAGGTCTCGGCGGCGAGGAAGGAGAAGGATCTGCCGCCAAAGGTCGCTCGTTGGATGCGAGGAACAGCAGCGAGGGCGAGGCTGGCAGAGCGGAGTTGGCGGGCGGGGGTGTAGAAGCTGAGTCTGCTGTTAAGGTAGGCTGGTCCGGTGTTGTGGAGTGCTTTGTGTGCTTGTTTGAGGAGTCTGAAGGTGATCCTTTTGTCGACGGGGAGCCAGTGTAGGTCTCCCAGGTGGGGGGTGATGTGGCTGCGGCGAGGGATGTTGAGGATCAGATGGGCGGAGGCGTTTTGGATGTGTTGCAGTCGTCGTAGGTGTTTGGCTGAGATTCCTGCATAGAGTGCGTTGCCGTAGGCCAGTCTGCTGCTGACGAGGGCCTGTGCCACTGTTCTTCTTGTTTCGGTAGGGATCCAATTGTAGATCCTGCGGAGCATGCGGAGGGTGTTGTAGCAGGAGGAGGAGACGGCGTTAACCTGCTTCAACATGGAGAGGGAGGAGTTGAGGATGATTCCTAGGTTGCGTGCATGGTCAGTGGGTGTTGGTGCTGCTCCCAGCGTGGTTGGCCACCAGGAGTCGGCCCAGGCTGATGGGGTTGGTCCGAGGATGAGGACCCACCCTATTTGGAGATCTCCTATTGCCTGGCTAGGATCTCTGTGCTGTGAGGTCCTTGACAGAAGGGCTGCCAGTTTACACTGAATGGGCAAGCGGAGGCCCTGCTGGTGTAAACCCAACTCTTTATCCAATGGAACCACAAGTTTGGTGCGCCAGTAGCACCGTTGATGTACAGCAGTGCTCCCACTCTGCAAAACTGTAAAAAAGGCGCTTAGTTCCCTCTAAAGTGAAACTGACAAAAGTAGTCACTTTACACCATCAGATGGCAGCCAAGATGATCTCAAAGGTGGTATTTCTGAGTGGCCAAAGTGCACTGTGAGCTGGGATTGTCCCTCAAATGTCCTCTGATCTTACAATTTCTATATTCCTCAAGGAGATTTCGAATCTGGAATTCTCATTCTGCGCTGGAACTGTCAATAGATCATAATGTACCCTTTAAACCAGAATTTTTTTTAGAGCCAAAAGAATTTGTCTGGTTGGAAGTGCTCATAGATCCTAAGGAGCCTTTGGAATGAATGCCAGTACCACACTTTGATTGATCTCCCAGACTCACTATCAGTTACACCATCTCATTCTCTGCCCAGTGGTTGCATCTCTGTTCTACCCATATCAGTGCTCAAAGTGCTGATCTACACCTGATGCTCAGACGAAACCCACAATAACAAGCATTGGCAAAGTCAATAGGTATTGCCTTTGCTATAGCTACTGCCTGTGTCAGTTTTGTTTCAGCCATGTTGTACAGTAGCATGGCTGCTGTGCAGCGCGTAAAAAAAAAGCACTATGATGCGGTAAACTCTGGCCTTGTCATAGTGCCTTTTTTATTACTTTCATCCATGCTGCACAGCAGCCGCACTGCTCTAGAGCACTTCTGATAAACACATTGACAAAGCCAAATAGTAGAGCTATTTGGCTCTAAGATGTTTTGCCATATTGTACATTAGTGTGGCTGCAGTGCAGCATGACTAGAAGTAAAAAGAAAAGTTGCTTCTTGCAGCGAACAACGAGTGGGAGAAGGGGCAACATGTGAGGAGTGAGGGCAATACGGCAGAGAACAAGAGTGTGGAGGGCAACAAGGCAGACAACATGGAGTGGGGCAACACAGTGGACAACATGTGGATGGGTGGATATCAAGGGGCAACACAGAAGACAGTGGGAGGGTGGAAATAAAGGGACAACACAGGAGGCAACTGGAGGGAGGGTAGTACCAAGGGGCACCAGAGTGGGCAATGGGAAGAAAAGGAGTGGGGGAAAGCAACAGTAGAAATCGTGCCATAGCGAGCTAAAAACACAAAGAAGTGCAAGCAAACAATGGACAAAATGGACAGAAAAAAGGGAGAGTATGGGAAAGCAGTTGGAACAAGCAGGGCAAGAGAGAGTTTGAAAGCAACAACATGGACACGACCAGGAGGAAGATGGCTTGGAAACAAATGCACTCTTAATGGGTTCTGCAAATAGAAGAAAGAAAGTAGCCCCTCGCAAAAAGCTTGAACAGTTGAAGGACACTCGCAAACAAAAGATGCAGTACTAGGGCCACACTCCAGGGGAGGGAGAAACACCCAAAGATGAAGAGAAGCCGGCAAATTAGAGTGATGATGAAGTCAACCAATGGTAAGAATTGGGCCGTCTCTAAACCCCTTTAACCGCTTCAGCGCGGCGCAGATTCCTGCGCTGTGCTGAACGTTCCATTGAGCCAATGGAACGATGACGGAACGGTTCTGTCATGAGCACAGCTCAACCGTCGCTCATGACGGAACCGTTCTGTCATAAGCATGGAAGGGGTTAAGCTAACAAAATGTTTGAAAGCAACAGGGCATGTGCTGTCTCACAAAAGATCCAAAGAAGTCTTAGGGCTAGTAAATATGTAACCTTTGAAAGTAGGCTCCAGAAGAGGGACATTCACAAGCACTCATCCTTCCTGTAGTTCTCTTGCCAGGCAAAAACACAAGGCCCTGTGTTGGAAGGAGAAGGCGCATCAACACAAAACCCACAGGAACATATTTACTAAAAGTTCATGCAATGCAGAGAAGCAAGCGAAGAAGCAGCCCTGCATTGTGTGAATGGAAGAGAACTGAATTTCACCATATATACTAAGATATGTTGTTCTTGGCTCTCTTCTGCACTAGCTCACTTGAGGCTGCCTAGTGCCAATCTAGGCAGCCTTCCAGCATGGTGCAAGGATGCCTGCATTATTGGCAGCAATGTTTTTGTGCAGAATGCATGACTCACTGGAAGAGGAAATTACAAGGAGAAATAAACATATTTATCCACATTACCCCACAGTCTGGGTGGCATACCATTGTAATGCAATCCCAGGTTTACAGATTTCAGTAAAGCTGGGATTGCGTCTAATTCCATTTGGTGAATGCACGAGAACGCCTATGCTCCATCTGCGGAACGCCTACTACTTTCTTTACAAAGTTACGCAAAGTGGTGCGAATAACTCCTTGTGTGGCTTTGTACATCTTAAGCCTTCGAGTTGCCTTGCGGGCCAGTGTACAACACTAGGACGACACAAAGGCTTAGTAAATGTGGACTGAAGAGATAAGCATTGGCTTTAGCCACCTGCTAAACAGCCATTCGTAAGATAATAAACAAGGCGATGTAATTACACTTCTTCAGCGGCGCTACAACATTTTTTTATTTACTGATTATTTTTTATATTTATGTTCAACAGCATCCTCCGCTCTGGTCACTGGGTCGCGGCAGCCCTGGAAGGGGCAGAGAACGGTGAAATGAATTCCCTGCCCCGCCGAACCGGCTCCTGCCGGCGTGACTTTAAATTGCGTTTGACTGAAGCAGAAAGCAGAGGTTAATTGAACAGGAGAACTCCCATCGCAAATCACTTCCACAGCCTCAGCAGGTGCGAGGCGAAAAACAAACACAACCAAGACCTGATTAGCAAAAAAACCCATCAGCAAACCTCGCGCTTTCAGGAGTTTCCAAGGCACCGAACCCGAGGAAAGGTGGGAAAATCAATAGGCCTTTAATCAGCGCGAGATTACGGCGGGATTTATTTGCCCGAGACTAGGGAACAATAACCCTCGCTCCCCGCTCGGCCCCCACCCAGATTAATTACTTGGGGAGGAAGCACCAGGTTTACTGAGTGTTGTGTCTTAAACTGTCACGGATCTGTAGAGTCATGCCTGCCTAAATTGGCACGTTTCGAAGGATACGCTCATTCTCCTTGTTATTATGATCCAGTGCTCAAAAACCTACAGACAACAGCAACAAAACACCAAATAAGCCAACCCCCTTCCCTGCATGCTTACTAGCCTGGGGAGGGGAGGGAGGTGGAAAAGGTCTCCATTACGCATTTGTATGATTGCTTTATGTTTTTTATATTGCATAGTACATTACACCACAAACTAGCAACGTGGCGTCATGTGTAACTGGTAAGGGGCCAGTTGACAGACGAGGGAATAGGTATAACTAAATAAATAAATAATGCCTATTCCGTCGTCTGTCGACTTCTCCCCGCTGCACCCTACACGGCTCACCGCGCTTAACTGTGACGGCCGCCGCTGCCCCTAAAGATGACAAATAAAATGGTAATTTATTAAAATTTTATTTTTCATTCTCCCATCCAGAACGAAGCGTCAGGACGGGGGCGGGGCCGCTGTTGAATGACAGCAGCAGAGAGGAGGGTGGGCTGATTCTGCACTCTTCAAAGTGCGCATGTCCCTTTGGCCGGTCGTTGTGCGACGGCCAGCCACACATGCGCACTTTGAAACCTGAAACCCAGCTGTCTTAGAGTACGTGCACGGCTCCAGTGTCCTTAGGAGTGGATTGAGGCCGCTCCCTCCCATCAAGGCACTGCTCTCACAGCATGAGGGCAGCGCCAGTATTGGTGCCTGCATTGCATCCAGTTCCTGAGAAGAGTTCCAGAGCGGAGGACGTCGGACGTCGGTTTAGGTACGTTTTTTAATGTTAATATTTGCACACACATCCGCCCACTCCTCCCCGTAGATGCCAGCCGCCACAGATTTTTTGTAGTGCATTTGTATATTAACTGTGCTGGCAAAATGGACAGGTTAGCACACACATCACCGAGGTACGATTAGGGCATGAAGTAAAGATGAGCCCGCTAGAATTTAGACATTTTACATCACATGAACATCAAAATAGAACATTACAGTAATTAAAATAGCAACAGATGTATACCAAACTATACAGTGCCCATACATATACAGTTCCATGTACGCTGAAAATGACATCCACAGTAAGAGACGTCATGCTGTCGCACATGGGGTCGATTGATAGAAACCTATTTAAAAAGCAGGGGTGATGCTGCGTCTTCCAGGCCCTTGTGGTGCTTGCTGAGAGTTGGACGGTATCTGGCACCACTTGTAGTGATGCATCGTTCCAGCAGAATGCCTCCTCTGCGTGTGGGTGGCTGGCAGACATGCAAACCCAGAAAGAACAGATGGTGCTGGTGTATTTGATGCACTGTCCCTTACACAACACAATGCCACGCTTTCCCTAGTAGCAATGCCAAGAATTTCAGCATTGAGTGGTGTCCTCGCGGTGCCAAGCCATCTGTTTGCTGTTCTTCAGTCCAGTCGTGATGGCACAATCTTTCTCAAGTACTACGACCAGAATATGGAACTCACTACCTAAAACCATCACACCACCTCCTCTTTACGGATCTTCAAAACAGACTTTAAAACTCTTCTCTTTCAAAGACACTTTTATCAATAATTCTCCTCGCCTAGCTCCCCACCAGGCACTTGTCCTCACATCCTATGGCTTGACTCTAACTGTTACACGACACTCCTGAGAGAGGTAGCACACCATTCTGCCTCAACTCTGTTTGTATTATAAATTTATGCAACGCTAATTGTTCCAACTTATCTTACTATGTAATTGTTAGAATTTATGTAATTGTAAATATGTAACACTCACCATGAGTAACTGTAGTAGATTTACATATTGTCACCTACTACCATTGTTACTCTGAATTTTCTGATATAAAGTACGTTGCTCTATTGTAAAGCACTGTGGCACTTCTGGGTAAAGTATGCGCTATATAAAAACACATAAATACAATGAGTATCGAAATGAGCTGTGCTTTCCATAGGGGTGACAAGCCTGTTCACAGAATGTCATAGCCTGGCCGGTTCCTGGAAAGCACTATGGGCCAGATGTATGACCATTCTAAATTGCGACTTGCAATTTGTGCTAGATTGTGAGTCGCAAATTGCAAGTCGCAATTTAGAATGTACAACAGTGTCAGAGACACTGATTGCGATTCCTAATGGCGTCGCAAAATGCAAGGCTCATGAATATTAATGAGCCACTCGTAATTTAAGACCCCATTTGGAATGGCTGGTCCTCCCAGGCATGGTGGCCTGCTGGGCTCAGCCGAAATCCATGTCTGGCACTGCTTTTCAATAAAGCAGGGTTTTTGGGTCTCGCTGGAAATGCATCCGTAGGATGCATCCAGCTGGAGACCAGTAGCGATCACTGTGGGAGGAATGACGGACCAGAGGGTGCACGAGCTTTTTCTCTCTGGATTCGTGTGCGCGAACGCGCACGTCGCGTCCCGCGCCGTACACATCGCAGACAGACACTCGCTCACACACACACACCCCCTCCCCCACAGTCACACACACGCACTCCAAGACACATACACACACACACACACACGCACGCACACACACACATACACAGGCCGCCCCCCCCCCGCGCGCGCGCGTACATGCTTCCCCCCCCCACCCCCGCCCGCCCGCCCGCCCGCAGCAGCAGCTCAGCAACGCACTCACCGGCTTCCTCTCCTCAGCTGCAAGGCCCGGCAGCAGGACTCTTCTTCCCTCGTTCGGCACCGGGGCGCAGGGTAGGCTCCTGCTTGCTCCGGTGCACGGCTCCAATCGCGGCTCTTCCGTGGGAGGCGGGGTAGGCTCCCGCCCTCCTACTTCCTGTTTCCTGTTGTCGCGCCGGCCTGCCTGACTTCCTGGTCGCAGGCCGGCAGAGTAACGAGGATGTTTTGCGGTATGTATTTATTTATTTAATTATGCATTTTTATATAGCGCAGACTTTACCCGAAGGCGGTATTTATTTATTTATGTATTTATGCATTTTTATATAGCGCGGACTCACAAAATTCTTAAGCACCCTGCAACACTGGGGATTTACAGGAATCCAAACACCAGCGTAAAGTACTCGAACAACAATAACGTCTGTCTTATAAATGTCACAAAAAAATGTTAATATTTCACTTCTGTTCTTGGATTTTCGTGAAAATACAACACATATTGCATTACAAATGCTATAGGTGTCACATTTGTGAAAGTTAAAACTATTGGCATTGTAAATGACAAAGCTATTACTTTAGCTATTACTATAGCTAATTTCACAACCAACACATAAATAAAAAAAATGTAATTCACAATACCAATGGCTCAAACTTTCTTAATGCGAGACCTATTGCATTGCAAATGCTTGTTTTTAAATGCAGCCCATTTTCCTTGAAGGAAAACGGGATGAATTTAAAAAAGAAAAATGAAGCGTATTCGTTCCATTTTTTAAGGGCAGGCAGTGGTCCCTGGGACCACTGCCTGTCCCTAAAAAATATTTTCCCCAGCATTTGCAAAGGGGAAGGGGTCCCCTGGGGGCCCCTTCCCTTTTGCAAGTGCATTAGCACCCTCTTGAAGAGGGTAGTAATTTGCGAGTGTTTTGCTACCACAATTGCAAAACATTCATACATGGCTTTGGGGTCGCTATTAGGAAGGGAACGCCCCTTCCTAATGGCGACTCGCAAAACACTATTTTGCGTGTCGAAATTTATTTGCGACTCTCAAAATAGTGTTTGCACATGGCCCATAAGGATTAAGCATACGCAAATGGCTCGCAAACCCGTTTGCGCATACTAAATCCCGTTGTACATATGGCCCTGAGTCTGCTCTAAGACGATGACCAATTCTCTCCTATACATCAACATAGCCAGTTGTCCAGCATTTGTTAAAAGGGGATTTGGGCCAGCAAACACTGCATCCATGCTCCTGTGCTAACCTTCCATTGTAACCAACTGCCCATGTGGGGTGGCTTCAACATTCTTCAAAACTGGAACAAGTTCCACAGTCCGCGCCTGTCTGCAGGACCTAAACTCCCTGCAGAAGATCTGCACTGATGAGGTCCTGTGTGTATTCTTCACTTCCAGGTTTCGTATAGCAGCTAGGAATGGGCTGCATTATCATGGTGTTGTCTCAACATTTCTCTATGCACTTAGAAAATAACTTGTTGCATGTAGTGTCTGGCATTGCTTGCAAACAGGATTGCACCCAGGTCTAGATGCTTGCTGAGAGTCTTGTTGAGTTGGAAGAATCTTGCTTAAAGAGACATACAGCCAGCCCATTGCTTACCACTGGTTGTTTTTATTGTAATTATCATCTGCTTGCTTCTCATTGGATGGCTTTCTTTGGTACAGCTTGTCCATCTTGTGCCTATCCCTCCCCTAGTTCCAGTGGCGGTTCCTCTGCTATGGCGGAGGAGCATCTCCCCACTGCTTTCAAGCAGTGCGAGGACTAGAAACATAAAATGATAACTCTCAGTTATTATAATTTTAGGTTTGTGCTGCTTTGCGGGTGGTGGGCGGGGCTGCTCTGGTCTCAGACCAGGGCAGGAGAGGAGTGATATGACCGCTCCTAAGTGTGCAATGACTGTTTGGTCAGCCCTCTAGGGCCGCCCAAACCAGTCATGCAAACTTTCTCTGTTCTCCATGCAGGCTGCATTACAGCATGCATGGAGAATATGCCCAGGCCCCCATTCCTGGTTGAGCGTCGAACCAGGATGCTCAAAACCAATCACAACACTGCATTGCAGCATTGTGATTGGTCAGGGGAGCCTGGGTGCCAACCAATTGGTCAGTGGGGCCCGGCTGTGCTTCCTGTTCCTCAAGGAGAGCAGGAGAATAGACGCGGGACTTGGTGACATGGTAAATTCATTTTTTTTTTTAAATTATGAGCACCCCCTTGCACGACCCCCGTGATCCCCCTGCCCGCCCCCCACCCCCGAGCCATGCTGGACGCCACTGCCTAGTTCATACCCTCTTTACCATCCATTTTATTAGCTGGCTTCCATCCTCTCACTGCTCACTTTTACGTAACTACATTGTATCTGCTTAAGGGCTCCATGAGACTGTATGTGTTTTCCAGCTCCCTTCTGTGTGCGCTCCCCTCAGCACACTCCGTGTTGCTGTTTCTTGTACTGCTCCCCAGCCAAACTTCCTGCCTCTGCCCTGCTCTAGGTTGCTTTCTCGCTCGCACGCTTCTCCCCCACTGCCTGCGTTGCCGCCCTCCTGTGCTGATTTTCTTCTCATCCACTCACCCCTCTTGCTTCCCCATTGCCTCCTCCATTGATTGCCCCCCCCGCACTCACCATCATTTTCAAATTATTTTTTTGTGTGAAGATTTTTGGGGAGGGGAACATGCAGCAAATTGATGCTGGTCCTTCCACCTTAAAGCGTCCTCATGCTACTTCTTTTATATTGTTGTTTAATTTACCGATCCATGTCAGATCGGTAATAAAATCAAAAGTTGTGTCATTTTGTAGGCGAGCATGTGCTCGAGTCATCACCCATGCGCGCACCTACAAAATGACGCATCATTGTGCTTTTTTTGTAGCTTTTAGCCGTGCTTCTCAGCATCTCGCCGATGCTCTACACAGCAGCGCCAAAAGGCACCAACGAAGCCAACAGATGCCAAACGTGAGATGCATTGGCTTTGCCAGTGCTTGTTCTCTGGTAGATACTGCTGATATTTTGATGCACCGAGAAAGCACGAACTGTCAGTGCATGTGTTCCTTTGAAACATGAAGAGCAGAGATTCCAGATCGGGGAGACATCGTTCGGACAGGTTTTTCCAGGGAGGCTTAGGATCAGAGGTTTGCCACGGGATGTAATCAATATAAATGGCCTGTGCAAGGACAGCACACATTTCTACCATTATTACTATTACATCTGAAAGCTTCGAGCTGAACATTTTACAGACTTCTCGCAATAAGTGATTACAGTGCTTAATTTGAGCCGGTGGTTCCCGGTACTCGCTCCGCCACATAAATGTCAACGCCGGCGCTTGTGACCGTCTGCCACAAGGTGGTGCTGTCTGAGATGACCACCGCAACAGTTAATTATTAATTCAATATAGATTAAAAATGAATGCTACTGTCTGCCAAAGTCATTCTTATAGCTTTGGGGGCCTGGAGTAGTCCGAAGTGTCACATTTGCAGACGTGTGATGGTTATTAGTTGTCTTTGTACTGTCATTGGCAGCGCTGGCAGGGGCAGGGGCAATGATTGGTGCAAGCTGCAGTGGCACACCTGGCACTTTTTTTTTTTAACAAATCAAGCACTGGTGATAAACCTGCAGCAAACTGTGGCTAGGAGTGGGGAAACAGAATAATGGTGTTCCCCATCACTTCTGCTGGGTGCTATATCTGATGGTGTTTCAGACTTAAGCATCAGATTTTAAAGAGACACTTTGCTGCCTGTCACCAGAAAGGCCAGGGACATGGACCACCTCCAGTTGGAAGCGGGTAGAGGTCGAGGGTGTGGTCGATTAGCGACTCGACCCCAGCCTTATTGGGTTCCCAAGACAAAGTACACAGTTGGGGTTCTGAACACGTGATGAAGACAACTAAATCTAACATTGTGCATGACTTGGGAGCACTCAAGAGACTGCTGAACTGTTGGTGACACCATGACCACCCCAAACAAGAACTGGGTGTTTTGTTCTGTGAAAGGATCAGGGTTCAACTACACTGACCTCCTGTTAGCCACCAGGGACACAACAGGGAACCGAAGCAAGCTGGCAAACGTAGCAACTGTGAAGAAGACTAATTGACCAGTTATAACTGGTATGGCATGGGACTGAGGCCCGGTTCCAGCGGGTGGGGTGGGTGGGTCAGGCCCACCCAAACATGAGCCTGGCCCACCCAAACATGAGCCTTGGCCCTCACAGTGAATCTGCCAACGATAATAAAAAATGTACTGATAACTCTAGTGATTTATGATCCTGCTGGAGAGCAATCATTTTGTCTGTTGGTAGTTTTTAAATGCAGATAAACTAAATTTTATGTGGCGAGCTCATTGAGTTACTGCCTTTGTCACAGAGACTCTGCACGTTCCCCCTTCTTCCTACCTCCAGAACAATCAACTCGAGGAGGCAGTTTACATCGTAAATGGGGTTTAAGGTGGGTAGATTTCGTATCAAAAGAAAGTCGAGGCTTGTGTGAAACCATACAACGCAGTGGACTTAATAGGATGCAAAGCGAGGCAGTATAGCCGATTGTGTCAATGCGCCTGCTGCTGCTGCTGTGTGCAACATTCAGCTTAGACGGACATTCCTACTGGACCAGATTTGCCTTTCATCCCTCTGAGTTTGAAATGGGCACTGTGAATTTGGGTGATATGTACCCACAGATGTCCAAGTCCTGTATGGTCATCCCCTGAGAATGAGTTACAACGTGAAACAATGCCATCACGCTTGCCTAAATCCTTCTAGACAGCACTCCGCATTCAAACCCACATCCTTCAAAAGGGGCATTTTCATTTTAAATAAGCGTAAGATTTACTGCACCACTGTCCCCTACAGGTACAAACAAACATACAAAAATATACATCAAAACCAATAACTTTTGACTTTACAAAGTCATGCAATTGATAACACATATTAAAAACATCAATTTGTGATTTTTACACTGGTACTTTCAGTCAAAAAGTCTATCTACTCTGTGCTTTTCATTGGCATGCTGCACCTATCAATTTACATCCAAGAATCCCTTCACTTTACACCCAAGAAGCCCTTCACAACCAATGGCAGATCAGAACACTGATCTGGACATGTGGAGAAGGCATACGTTAGGGGCAGTACTGTTCATTCATTGCATGACCTATGTGCTGGAAGCCTGCACAGTGGAAGTGTCTTTTTAAGTGCTTGCTGGGAATGGGTGGCAGACAGGTCTGTCTGAAGGACAGCCAGAGGGTTCACACTGCAGAAATGCTTATTTTCTTTTATAATGGTGCGCATGGAGTCCGAGTTGACGTCAGAGCCCTTTAATAAAAGGCGCAATAGACACTGTACATTCAGAGCCGAAACAACTAAATCATGATGCCTTATCAGAAGTAGTAAGTGCTATATAAATAAATTGCCATTCACACGTGTCCTCAATACAGAAGTGCTCTCTCCATGAATTGAGTGAAGAATTTGAAGACCCGCAGGATGAGGGAGCGTCATGGCAAGAAGAGGCGCAAGATTTAAAACAAACATTTGCAATGCAATAGGTCTTGCATTTGCTAGAGTTTGAGCTATTGGAATTGTAAATGACAGTGCCTTTTATTTATGAGTTGGTTTTTAAAACATAAATAAAAGGCATTGTCATTTACAATGCCAATACCTTAAACTCTTGCAAATGCGAGACCTATTGCATTGCAAATGCGTGTTTATTTAATTAGCAGTTGGGTAATTAGGGCAACTGTGAAACATACTTTAAAGTGTGTGCTAATTATATTTACTGCTATATTCAATGTTTCAAGTTTGGAGGTGATTTTACTAATGTTTTTACCAAGAATAATGAAAGTGGAACCGGATGGTGGCTGGTATGGGGCTGGGGCCCAAGCTCACCTGTGAGATAAGATGCACTGGAAAGGGGTGGTAGAAAAGTGGATATTCAAGCCCGGAAGGGAGTGCGTTGCAGAGTCAGGGGTCAGGTGAAGGTAGTAATGAAGAGGGAATCTCCCTGAAGGCTCACACAGAGGGAGCCCGAGTAGTGTCACTTGCATGATACTCCCACCTCAGAAACCTCCTCTTCCTATCAAAGGGACATTACATGGAAAAAACAGTTTTTGAGAGTGATAACATTCAGAAAGAAATTTGGAAAATAGTGTGTTTTACCAGGCCTTGTAAGACTAAGAAGAGATAACGGAGGGCCCAGAAGCAGGCCTGGCTAGACATATAAGCGACAAATTGGGACCGCAGTGGCCTACCTGAATGCACCCTTGGCCCACCCAAATAAAAATTCCTGGAGCCAGGCCTGAAGGGACTTAGTGGAGATTCTTTGTTGGAGCTGGTATGTGAGTGACAAAGTCAATGTACACTTACTGTGAGCTTGTATCTGGAAAGGGGACTGTCCAGTGGAAGGCAGGGAGTTTGGTTGCAACAACAAGGATTGAACTGGCATCTGAGGAGCGGGTACCATCCACCGGCATATTCAGACTCAGGACTACCAGAAGAGATTCCGTCTGCTGTGAGGACGCAAGCCATAGACACCCCCCACAGGAACTCTGTGAGGTTTAGAAACTGCGAACTGTTCATGGCTGTACAAGGAGACTGACTCTTTTCCAGCCCCTCTGGCCTGACTTAAGGCAAGAGGCAGCCTACAGCTGGGAGTTGTACTGGAGTGGAAAAAAGTCTCAAGTGACTACTTGTGAATACTGCACAAAAACTATCATTAACTTACTGCTGAGGCACAATGGAGAAACCATGTGGAATGGAATTGTTGCTTTGTAGCACTATAACTCTGCATGTTCGATCCAAATGTTGTCATTTTGGTCTTATTTTCATCATAAAATATTTTCTGATTTTGTTAAATTGGTCTGAGAGCTTTACAGAGTATTTATTTTGGTTCGGGTGTAGTGTTAGTACTGCAAGTCCTAAACGCACATTCTCTGAAATATCTATTCATTTTAGTTTTTTGCTACTAAGGAACAGACAACATCGTCTTGAAGAAATAGTGTTTCACTGACTAAGAGCTAGTATATTATGTTGGTGATAGAATTTGCCCCACAGAGAAAACCAGATCTATTGGTGTTCAGTACTGGGATCCCGCCTTGGTCCAGCAGTATCTTACAACCTGGGGTCAAGAACTAAAAGCCACTTTTTCGCTTCAAAAATCGTACAAAACACTTTTCTTACTTTCATCTTCTTTGTTTCTGTTTGGAAGTTTTGTAACTTGTTTTCTTTAAATGGAGGGCAGATCTGGCAACCTTGCCTTGGTTTGCCAAAATGGAGATGCGGTTTGGATGCTAAGAACAGACGATTAAGCTTAGCTTAGATTAGACAGAATGCAAATAGTAAACTCACATATAGTGGAAACCGATGAACAATTTTGGGTGAAACTCCAAAGCAGTACTGTGAAAACTTTAGGGGCACTAAAAAGGATCCTCAGCAGTCCTGCTGAGCATCCTTGTTGAGCCCTCGTTATGTTCACTATTGGGGTGGGTAAAAGGCAGAGGGGTTGCGAGATATCATGAGCTTTTTGATTTGATCGTAAAGGAACATATTTTGGAATGTGTTTGGCATGGTTGCACCATTTTCTAATCAACAGAGAGTTCAGCAAGCCCTGGAATCTTGAGAGGGAGGCTGAGGTTCATTAATTTTGACTCCATCTTACATTTGTCTTCAATTTGTGTTGCCTTTACACAGACTGCTCTATTCATGAAGTGTTTCTGCCCTTTGGACTGCAACGTGTAGAAAACCCCCCTCTGTCCTTGCTTTGAAAGCAATCTCAGACACTAGCTGGCCTAACTGCATACAGACATGTTCTGCCATTACTGATTGACCTATAAGTGCTGCAGTTGATTGACTTATGGGTTGGGCAGAAACACGACGTAAGGGGGACATTCTGGTTATATGATGTTTTTCTATTGGCTAATATTTTGCAGCTCTTGTATGTCCATATTAGGTATTTTGTATGCTTGCAGAAGCTAGGACTGCCCCTTTCTTTTATGCTGAGTTTGTAAATCCTAAGCATATAAAAGACCTCTGTGTTCTGTATTCTTTAGACTGCCTCATTGAGATGCTAAAGGCTCCTGTGCGACGTAGTCTCACTTATTAAGTTTAATAAAGATGTCTTTTAATATTTCAGCTTCTGTGCCAAGTTCTTTTGTATTAGTGAGACCCCTGAGAATGAAGATTTCAGTTCTTCAGATGGCGCGGCCAACGCGGGCTTCACCAGAGAAGTGACTTTCTGTGGGAGTGATCTTGTCAGGAGACAGAAAGCTACTGAGGAGGACAAAACAGGATTCTACTAGGAAGGTACTCTGTGCACAGGGATTCTGGAGATTCTTCGTCTCTGCAGCCCAGTATATTTCTGATCTTCCTGATTTTGATCCTCCACATGATGTCACTCCTGACTGAGAACCTTTTTGGCGTGAGTATTCTAAAAAGACCGTTAGGTCATGTAGAACTTGACAGTTAGAATTTGGATAACCTTTTGATTAGTAAAAGTAAGAGTTAAGTATAAGTGGGTCACTCCCAATCCTTTGTTCTTTGGTTCTTTGGCTTTGATTGGTTCTTAGTTTGTTTTGTCCTTAGTTCTTATTTGAAGATTGCAATTTTCAAAAACCGAGGGTCTTATATATTTACGAGTGTATCGATAGAGATAGCCCCTTGAAGTTTGAAGCTAGATTAGTGAGCTATAAGATGCCTGATCTTAGAAAATTTGGAGCTTTGTGTTGGCCAACTTTGTATACGTTTGGATTAGCCGGCTCCCCCTAAAGGGAATATCTAAATAGGTTTAGATTTACAAACATATTTCTTCCTTGGTGATTTTGTATCCCCAGGGAATTAAAATATGGACATAATACATACAAGGATCCTTTGTTCTGCGCAGTTTTATGAATGAAGATATGCAGAGCGATTTTTGGTGTTCTGCTAGTCAAAACTAGTGAATTGAGTGTATTTTCGCTTCTTGGACATACAGCAGTCTGTTGGGCTGTTTTTGCAGTCTTTTGGAACACAATTGAGAAGCGTTTCTTGTAAATATGACTTACAACTAGTATTTACAAATGGTTTGGTTTAAGTACAGTCTGTGGGCTGTCCTTTATTTCTGTCCTGAGTATTGATATGTGGGTTAAATGTGTGTTTAAATGTCTATGTGGTTTTCCCATTAGTGCAATTTCTGTAAGTGAATAGAGATGGCGCTATTCACGAAATGCATGGCTAAAAGCGCGCCGTATTGTGTGTCCTGAGTGTTTAACCCCTTTCTGTTTGTCTGAAATGAGCTCAATGTGTGTTTGTGGTTTTTTCTTGATGTTTTCAGTCTGTTATACAAAATGTTAGTTAATTAATATTAATCAGAAATGAAATAAAAATCCAGAAATGAACCATGTGATATGCTAAAATAGCTATATGTTGCTATTTAATTTATAGAGTAAGCAATTATGCACATGCACAATGCTTTAAAGATAAAATTAAAATTCACATTCACTAGGAATAAAAAAGCCCTCAAAAACGAAATTGTGTGTTTTGCAAAAAATAAACTTACAGCATTTTCCTTAGATACATTGTGTTAGGTATTAACAGGCAAACACATCAGCTGAAGTAAATTCCCGCTGAACTCAAAATAATATAGAACACACATTGATATGTTTTAGTTTGAAAAAGACTGCCAGCTTGTTACAAGCACTTAGAGACAAGCTAAATAAACAGGAATTTTTATTTAGCCAGGATTTCCCCCTCAGTTGCAGGTGAAAACTATGCATTTCAGAATGTTGTTTTTTAAAAGATTTCAAAACTAAGGTTCATTATTTTGTATTATGGGAAGACATTTCAATTAAGGGTTTTCCTTTCTTTAAGCATTTCTCTAAGCATATTCTTGGCTCAGTTGCTAAATAATAATTAACCCATGTAATGAAGAAACATTTAAAAAGAAAGAAACCGTAAAAGATGCTGAAACAAGATAGGGCAAGTCCAGGGAAACTAAAAAGTTAACGATGTCTTGAACATTGATTGACAATCTCAGATAAAGATCAATCAGGGAAATTGGCTTTGTAGGTCAGTTTCGGGTGACGAAAGTTAGTTTCTTACAGTTTAATCTGGTTAATGTGTACATGACCTGGGGAGGCCAGGCAACTTTGTTCGTCAGCCTAAGTGGCACAAAAAAAAAAAAGGATAAGAAAATGAAGTCAGATTCAAGGAATTACAGAGCCTTAATATGTGGAATTATCAAAACTGATAGGGTTATAAAAATAAGTGCTACAAAATTCGTTTTTTACTATTCATGAAGCTTAATACTTAAACTGTGACCTTCTAGCATTATAATTTAATTTAAGGTATGGTATACTGCATAATGAGGGCATTAGCATATAGATTTTAACTTGACGCAGGCGTGAAAAACTCATTTTTTTCAGGATTTGTAGGAGATATGTTTAATGCCCAATCTCTGCAATTTGTAAAGAACATTCTGAGGATGATTAATATGTAACATTATTATAGGATATTTATTTTTTAGTGCCCCAAATATCAAAGTCGAATTTGGGTAAAATGTGGGCATTTTTGCCATTTACAATAGCTTTAAAGTGCTTTAGGCTTCTGTAAATGCATACATTTAGGTATAAAACAAATTTGCAGGTTGTTCCCATTTGGGTTTCCTTTTAAATAGGTCAGGGAGGCAATGTGCCTGGTGCAGAGGTTTGAGTGTAATATCAGGGTGGAAGATTTTAACTTTTGCTGGACCTAACTGAGCCTTCATCCAATTAAGGTAGATGAAATGAGTACCATTGCAAACAAGCATTTGTTCTAAAAACTGGTATGTGTGTTATTATGTTCTGCGAATTATTCACAGTAACTGTTTTAATAATCTAAGTATAGAAATAAATTGTAGCCCCTAACAGGAGTAATATATGTATCATGTGTTTTTAAATAGGGTTGGTTATTGCAGGTTAGAAAGAGTTGGGAAGGTTTTTTTGTCTTTTTCAGCCTTAGAGTGAGGTGGGAGTTAGGAGTAAGTGTAAACAGATGGAGAAATTATTGCTTGGAAAAGCAGGGCCTCAAAGGGTGTTGGCGCACGGGACACGCAGAGTGTCTGTGAAAACGTTTTTGGAAAGTTAAAAAGGTTCAGCATGTTTTCAAAAGATGGTTGTTACAGTTGATATTTTATGTTTTATGTGCAGAAATGTTCGTGCGTTTTACATATTTTTGCATTTTATCCTTTTATGAATTGTTCCTGATGAGGATTTTAAGCCTGACAAATTAAGCAGGACTGAATATTCTGTTTTGAGCTGCAGGGTCACAGTGCATAAAAGTGCATGCAATAGTGTTGTGTGTTACCGCTTATTTACATATGCTATTGTTTTGTCTATGCTTTTCGTGCTTGATATACAGCGCGTATATCTGATGGCTTGGCATATGTGTGTTTTTTTTGGTTTTTTTTGCACTGATACTAAATTTCACAGATATGATTTTTCGTGCTGTGAACAAAACAAGACAACACTTCACCAGTGTATGTCAAATTTGGCTTTAATGGTATTTGAAGGAAAATAAAAAAGAGATATACAGAATTAAAGTGTGTCATCTGCAATTAGTCACAATACTGTCCTCTTCCTTTAAGGAACAGGCAGCCCTAAAATTATGTATCCTTGATTGGACGTAAGGATACATTATAGATTTGTGACTCTTGTACATGGTGACCTAATTTCTATATTACCTTAGTCAGTTTTGTTCTGCTTCCTAAGTAGTGTATGGCTTTGTACCATAAAGGAAACAAGGCTTCATTTTTTTACCTAGTCCCATTTCCCTTTTCCAAATCCCTTTCACCAGTTGGTGTATTGCTCAGGTTCACACTTCCAGACTGCAGTAATGTACCAGAGACCCCATATTATGTATAATTCCCTTTTGTATGACCAGTCTGGTTTTCAAAAATGTTCTTTAGGCCTACTCTGATGTTTTTTTTAGTCTGACTGTTAGGGTAGTGATGGACTCGTTAACTGACTCAATACTATAGTAAGACAAGTTTTCCACCTCAATAGGAGATACCTTACGTTTTTTTGAATATGACAAATTCAATGCCTATTCTAATTTGGGTTTTAGTTCCTTTTTCCTGCTGCTTTAATTTTTGATGGACCAGATGTATTTTAAATAATGGAAATACCAGGACTCTCTAGTTCTTGTCTTTTGTTTCCACATTTTGATCATTAGCTTTTGTATTGTATAGTCCACCTGATGCACAATTATTAAAGGGAGGTATCTACATGTCCCTGATAATATGTATGATGTGATCTCTCTTTTGAGGTGCTCTAGATAAGGAATTTAGGAACACCTATATGTAATCATTGAGAACAAAATGTGTTTTCCCCATTAGACAATGCCACTATGTGTGAGGACATCCATTCAGATAGAATTCCCATGTCACTATCTACCCTTAGATGGTAGAGGATATGCTCTCACATGGAAACCCAATTAAAGAGGCTAGAGGCACTGTTTTGCCTACTGCCTTTGTCTTTGTATTGCCTTTGAGAATGACAGTGTGTTCTAGACCAGAAATGTCCCATGACGTATGGCCACTCCTTTAAAGATTGCAGGCCACTTGCTTGCAGTCCCTTGTTAAAACAATGAACTGTTTCTGTACTTAATTGAAGGAAACTGTGTCACATTTTCTACGTCACTAGGTTCTGCGGGATCTTCAAGAGTCAAAGGGAGAATGATACCCTGCAGAACGGTGATAAAGATGAGTTCTAGTTCTCATCAGTGTCAGCTACAGATGAGGGCTACATACCTTGGTCCTACAGTCCCAGCACCCAGACAGCGATCGCCAGCGTGCCATCAGTGATATCTCCAACGTATTGTACTTGCTTCATCAGAAGGCGTTGAACATCAGAAAAGAAGGAGGATCTGGTTTTGCCACAGAACCAGAATTTCAGTGCAAAGAGCGAAAGAGAAGGATTCTTGTTGTGTTTGAGGCTTCAGTTGTCCACCCACCTGTCATGTGCTGGTTAACCTCTGACAGTGTACAGTCCCTTGAGCCCCTTGGCCTGAGTTTTGGCCACACAACCCCTTTTCCTTTGCTCCAAAGGAAGTGCAGTGTACCTGAGGATTTGAGATTGGCAAAAGGCACTACATTATGGTGCCCATGAAAGAGCAGCCCGAGCATCCTCTGACACTGAATAAGAGAGTGTTGGAGCCTGAAAGTATTGCTGAGAGTGACAGTCTGTTGCTTTTCCCCGATTAATAGTATTTGGGTCTGCATTAGATGATCTGTGCCCTTGATCAATGAAGAGCACACTATCTGTAGTGCCTGCAGCACAGGAGATATTGGTGCACTGCATTGAGACATTGAGACTTTCAAGTGAGCTGTGAGTGTTTGCCAGGAAGGCACTCCAACGGATACTGAGTAACATCATTTTCATGAAAGGCCTGAATGTAGAGGCCCATGTGGAAGAAAACAACAGAAACAGGATTTGATGGACAATAGAAGCCTGCCAGAAGAGGCTTCGACGGACTCTGGGTATTTCCCGTGCGATTATATAGAATTGGTGCTTGTAGACTGATTCTTATTGTTTTATTGGCATTGTCAATAGTCACTGAAATACATAATGTTTGCAAAATAATTTTAGGATTTGCCTGTGTAATGGCAAAAGGGGGTCGGAGGTTCTTTAATTGTGGCTCCATCTTACATTTGTCTTCAATTTGTGTTGCCTTTACACAGACTGCTCTATTCATGAAGTGTTTCTGCCCTTTGGACTGCAACGTGTAGAAAACCCCCCTCTGTCCTTGCTTTGAAAGCAATCTCAGACACTAGCTGGCCTAACTGCATACAGACATGTTCTGCCATTACTGATTGACCTATAAGTGCTGTAGTTGATTGACTTATGGGTTGGGCAGAAACACGACGTACGGGGGACATTCTGGTTACATGATGGTTTTCTATTGGCTAATATTTTGCAGATCTTGTATGTCCATATTAGGTATTTTGTATGCTTGCAGAAGCTAGGACTGCACCTTTCTTTTATGCTGAGTTTGTAAATCCTAAGCATATAAAAGACCTCTGTGTTCTGTATTCTTTAGACTGCCTCATTTTGGTGCTAAAGGCAAGTTCTTATGTATTAGTGAGACCCCTGAGAATGAAGATTTCAGTTCTTCAAGGCGTTTGAATGGGCCAACACCAGAGTTTCTAAGAAGACACAGGTGGGGTGGGTCAACCCCCAGCATAGCAGGGAAAATGATGGCCCTGAAGGCCTCCAAATTGCAGATCAGTGCAAGGAGACACACTCCTATTATAATGGCAGAGCCTTGACTGCCATCAGTCAGAGCACAAGAGAGGAAACTCGTCATGCCTCTGGAAGTCCTGCACTACTGGGAAGTCTGACTGGAGAGCTAAAGTAGCCCTGGAAGAAGGTAGCTAGCAAGAGGGAAGTGCAGCGTATGCCTTAGTGTCTCTTTTGTGGGAGGTGGACCCTGGAGGTAAGGTAGTGGTTTCCGAGGGCATTAGGAAGTACTTTTACAAGGCCTCCGTGAACGAGGTGAAAGCGGAATACCTGTGCCAGTCGGACCATTCTAGTAGAAAGATTAGTGTCCCCCCCAGAGCAGTAGTTGGAGGATCAAAACAGAAGGGTAAGTAATGTTCATGGTAGGGAACTGTGATTGATAAACAACAAAAGAATCCTTGGGTCTGGAATGCCAGGACAAACAGGGAATAGACACTAGAGATTATCTCAAGGGGTTTGTGGGGGAATCTCTTTTAGGACGAAATACCTCACCCACAATAGGCGGCATGCTTCATCATCTGGGATTCTCCTCTTGGCGGGAAAACCTAGCCCCGCCAAGGGCTATGACTCCCTCTCTAAGAGGAAGGAGCTCAGGGATGTTTTATTCCTACACTGTTAGGATATACTAAATCCTGCAGACGAGAAGAGAGATAACTGGTTCGGTCGAGGGCGCAGCGCATCAAAAAGTGTGGGTAGTGATGTTAAAACTAGCTATCGAGAGCGACAAAGCTAACTTTATTGACTCATTCTTGGTGCGAGGATTAAAAACAGTGCACCTGCAGTATGAATTTATAACTGCATGTGTCAGATGAAAAACAGGTCTACATGTTTAAGCCTTGAAGACCCAGGAAGGTGTCACGGTTTTCATCAGGACCTCGAAATGCTACTGCGACATAGCACGTGACGTGATAAGTGATAAGAAATTATAAGAAAGTTAAATACAACACCAATAATCCTACTGATTGTGTGGCTGATTTACTGGTCGTACCCGTGATGTATGGATAAGAAGCCTCACCTCAACCTGGCGGCAGCTCAGGGAAGGGAACCAGGACTGTGATTACCCTAATGCACTAGTCATCCTGGACTGGAGAGAGATGTTGCCCGAAGGAAGGTAGCTGTGTGTCCAAGCTTCCTGGAGTCTGCATCCTAGGTTGTTAGTTGTCACAGGGATGTAGGGTCCCTGAGAATGAGAGTACCAAGATTGTCCAACTGCAGGACACTGAGGATTCTGGCCCTGAGGTTATGAATCAGGGACCCAAGAGAAGAAAAGAAGGCATAGAGGATGGCTTCCACCTGCAGTGGTGAGGCCAGTGGTTCGAGGGTTTCTTGCTCCAACAGGAGAGGACCCTGAGACATCCAGTGGTGGGGACACTTTTGCTCTGAAGGTGCTGCCTATTTGATCATTAACAAAAAAGCCTGGAACAGACAGACCCCTGCATGACACAGACAGAGTGCACCTCCTGTAAGCTGGTCTGTGTATCCACCCATTAAGCACTGGACTGCTAGGTGTTCAGCCTCAGGATATTGACCATGAGCTGGGATTTCAGTCTTAGGGTGTCACCCCAGACGTAGGAGGGATGCAAGTGGAAGGAGGGTGTTTGCAGCTTGAAGCAATCAGCCTTCACTCTGTGAGCACCAGAAGGCATGTGAGACCTCAGAGGACTCAGGGAAGTCAAGATTTGCCCATGTTGACCTTTAGAGAGGCTTTTGTGGACCCAAGGCACTGGATAGCCCTAGGGAAGGTGCACTAGATCCTGACATCTCATATGAGAGGCAAGATGGTGTGTCCTGGGTGACTGTCCAATGGTCCAAAGGGGTGACACTCAGGAGCTGTTAACACTCCTGACAATACAATCACAGTGCAGCAAGCTAGTCTGGGGTTTTGGTGCAGGATCTCATCGCTCAGTATCTGGGCTGATGTGTGCTGTTAAGGTACAATAACCCCCAAGGTAAGTTGGAAAGTGGACTGATCTACCCACCGTAGGTCAAAGAAGCCCGAGATTCGCAATCCTCCAGGACCCGTGTGTGGGCCCAGTTAGGGGCAGACAAGGAAGTATTCTTAGGCCCAGTGCCTGGCTCTGGCCAGACACACATAGTACTGGGATGTGTGGTTCCCCTACGAATTTGTGAACTAGAAGAGGCTGGATATGTCCAGACAGGCTCAAGGAACCAGTGGGCAAATCCTCAGTAATCCACAGACTGGAGGTGAAGCCTATTGCAAAAATAATAATCCACATTTGTAAAGCGCACAATCACCCGTAAGGGTCTCTAGGCGCTGGGGGCCGTCGGGAAGATTAAGCAAGCTATTGCCCAGAGTCACATGGTGCTGGGCTAACCTGTCGCCGGAGCCGGGGATCGAACCCTGATCCCCAGATTCCAGCGTCAGTCGCCCTGGCCGCGGCGCCACACCTCTCCAAAAACTAGACTTGTACCTGCAAGGTCAGTGGTCTGGGTAGGCTAAATGACAGCTGTCAATAGTAGCACAGATGCACGAGCACTGGGTTTTCATTTTGTGTGTGCTCTCTTGTCAGGAATGCCCACTGTAGGAGGGTTTGACCTAGACATAGGAAGCAAAGTAGGCCGTCTTAGCTGTTTGGCGATGGTGCTGCCTGGGATGCATGTAGGAGTGGGCTAGGATTGTCCTCCTCATGGGTGGGGTCCAGGTGATTGTCCTTCTGCTATAGTCTTTGCAGAGAAATCTACAAAGAGACAGGTTAGACGTCTCTGCATCAGAACAAAAGGGAGGAGGGTAGAAAAAAACTCTATTTTCAATTCTTTCCCTCCATTTTCTTTGCTAGATACTGTTAGCATCTCAACTTTGCACACCAAGAAACCACAGACGGGTTTTTCGGTGCATGTGTACCTTTTAAAACATGAAGATAAATTGTGCGACTCATTATATAGGTGCTAATATCTGCATGTAAAGGCACTGTATTTAGTTTCTCAGCCGCAGACGTGCAACCTGCCTAATCTTTGCATAAAGGAGCTGCAGAAAGGTTGAGCCCGATTCCTTTGGCAGCCGTTTAAGGGTCGTAAAATGTAAAGCTGGAGGAGGTGGTGACAGCACCTTCCTGGTAGTCTCTGAGCGGTGATAAGGAAGGCCCACTGCTTTAGGGAAAATTCAAAGGAAAAGTTAACATGGGTGCTTGAATGGGAAGAAATATGGTTCTGACCTTTTTTTAAGGCAGGCTTAGGATCAGAGGCACTCAAACTAAACCACTCAGGGAGTGGATGGAGGTGCAAAGTCAGAATAAAAGTGTTCCTGACCGCCACTACTAGCTGCTGTATCTGAAGGTGTTTCAGATCGAGGTGCCAGATTTGACACAGGCATACCTCTGCTTCCTGTCACCTGCAAGGCGGGGTACATAACCTGCGGCCAGAAGGAAGCAGTTTGAGGCCTACAGAGCCCAACCATGATGGTTTTCCAGGAGGCAGAACCCAGTGCCAGTCTGCACACATGGAGAGGACAGCCAAATCACAAACATGTGGCCCAAGTCTTGGAAGCAGATTAGAGAATGCTGAGGTTTGAGTGACAGTGGGAGCACTCCAAATAACAACTGTGTGATTTTGGCTGCGAAAGGATCAAGCTTCACTGATCTCCTGGTAAGCCCCTAGTGACTCAATAGGACACCAAGCAGGTCCTCATTGTGAGGACCAGTTGACCACCAGATCTAGTGAAGCTTCTTTTTTACAAAGCCAATTTACACTCACTGAGAGCGGGAGCTGGTACTGGAAAGAGGACTCTCCAGCGGAAGGTGATGACTTTGTTATTAACACCAAGAACTGAACTGGCAGGTGAGTAGCAGCTCAGACTCTGTGCAGTTTGGAAGCTGTGAACTGTTCTGGTCTGAACAAAGTAACTGGCTCTGATCCAGTCCCTCCCACCTCTTTGAAGGCGAAATTGAGACTGGAGCTGGGGAGTCCTGCTGTGCTACTGGCGAGGGAAGAAGCCTCCAGTAGCCACTTGTGTGTATTACACAGGATCTTTCCTTGACTGTTCCTGCACACTGGAGAAGTCATGTGGAATGGAACAGCTACACATGTTTGTCAAAGAATATAAGTATTTGTGTATCGTTAGTGTGGTAAATGAATGATGCATAGTCCACTTGATGAGTTAAGATCCTTTATTGCTAGTTCCTTCCAGATTAGATAAACAGGTTAAGATTGTAAGGAAGACCCCACCAGGAGCTTGCTGTTGGCAGCTCAGCCTCAGATGACCAACTGCCACAGACAGTAATAGAAAGGCACAGTGAGCTAGAGGGACACCTAGGCATTCTATGATGTCATAGGTATCATAGTACAGTCTAGCTAGAGAAGAACAGTGAAGAGGACATTTACTGAATGCTTGTCAAAGGAATTTACTCTCTAGTGTTAACTTAAGAGAGTTCTAACCCATTCTCCCTCTCCCAGAATACTCTCATTCTTGTTCAGGATGTTTACCCTGAGGTGTACCTATATGTGGTGTAGTTATAAGTGTCAACATCTAACTTAACTATTAGTCTTGGTTTTATTTCAAAACCTAACTCTTTCGTTAAGGGAGGGGGATGTGGCATACTATGACATGATATATTGATTTTTTCGTTCTTTTCTCTGCTAATGATACCTCATGTTAATGTCATCTCTTGTTGTACACTATTACTTATGGTTCTTCTTATTTGTGTACTTACTTGCTGATTATAACATTTAAGGTATTGTTGCCGATTATTCCTTTGTTCTGCTCTTAGCTGTCCAGATGGAACAAGACACTGGTGGGGTCAGGAGGGTGTTACCTTTCATTTGAATTTGAAGTCTTTTAAAAATTCTTGATTTCTTAAGTTCCTTCCTTTTTCTTGTTTAGATCCTTAAGTAGTTTTTATCCTTAGTTTACGTGTAGGTTCATCCTTTTACGAAACGTCGCCAAAAATTTGGTAAATGAATGATGCATAGTCCACTTGATGAGTTAAGATCCTTTATTGCTAGTTCCTTCCAGATTAGATAAACAGGTTAAGATTGTAAGGAAGACCCCACCAGGGGCTCGCTGTTGGCAGCTCAGCCTCAGATGACCAACTGCCACAGACAGTAATAGAAAGGCACAGTGAGCTAGAGGGACACCTTGGCATTCTATGATGTCATAGGTATCATAGTACAGTCTAGCTAGAGAAGAGCAGTGAAGAGGACATTTACTACAGTTAGCGTAACATATGACCTGTAGGCCATAGGATCTTATGAGAAGAGCCAGTGGTCTAACAACGAGGGGAGGGCTAAGTCAACAGCCATTTGGAACTCCATGTTTGATAGATTTGAAACTAGAGCAGAATGGATATAAATATACTGCTTGGACACGGTTGAGAGAGATAAGACTCAATCCATTCAAGAGCCTTGTCCTGGAGTCTATCTTATGCCAGATGAGATAGTAATATGCAGGGCTACTTGAATCACACAGCAGGAGAGGGTTCAATTATGTGGCAGGGATGAGTAAATTATGTGGCAGGGATGAGTAAATTATCTGGCAAGAAAAGGCAAATTATCTGGCAAATTTTGTGATAGTATTACTTCTTTATTTTGTCATATTTAAGTTTGTTAACACTGAGCATTAGTTGTATCTCATTAGTACCAGTTTAACACCCAAAGGTAGCAATAAGCAACAGAAAGGTAACCAGTCAACCTTTGCAAAGGGCCTTCCACTGCGCGGCAACATGTTGCTGTGTTTTTACTAACTTTTGAGCTGTTTGAGATAGAAACAAAGTTTTCAATTTCTTAAAATCTGCAGATTATGCAGCAGATGGTGCATTATGTGTCGAATGCAGAAAAACATACAATTATGCAAAACAAAAATCGCAGCAGCAGCACAATTGCATAATTCCAGTGGCCCTGGTAATATGCAATTAGAGACCGTATTGAATACGGTAGACAGATCCAATAGGACCAATATAGTGACTTGCCTTGGTCCAGCAGCATTCTCAGATCCTCTAGCACAGTCTTGGTGCTGTATCCTGGACGAAATCCAGATCAAGAAGCAGCTAAAAGTTGATTGGACACTAGGTAACATGAAATTTGCGTTTTCAAGAATCTTAATTTATATGGAAGTAGGGATATGGGATAGTAATTGCTCATGGATCGGCTGATAACTTTTCATCAAAGGCATTACTAGCGCCTATTTCCATACCAATGGCACAGTAGTGGAGCATCAACTGACTACATACATTTAGCAAAGAGTGTGTGACCATGGAAAGGCTAGTCTCAAAATATTAGGAGGACATGGGTCCCATTGTGACTCAGAGGAAACCACTGTGAGGAGTTCTGTGAATTCAGATAATGATAAAATTTCAAATTCTGATAGATTTTCATGGCATGGAATTGTTGGTATGTAACACTAGCAGAGAGTTAGAGACCCACTCTTACCAAGGAAAGGAGATTAGATATTATCCTTGAAAAAATCAAATATTTCGTGACAGAGAGCTTGGAAACATTCAGACGTAATAGAAGTACAATCGGGAGAGTGCAGAGAGTTGAAGATCCCAAACAATTGTCTACTAGAACTGCGTGCATTTAAGATTTTGGAGTCTGTAACTTCTATCTTTCTAACAAGACTTTTCTACATGTGTAATGAGTCTTTATACACTATTTTTGTTGTTTCGGAATAGCTCTCCAGTTTCTGAATCTTCTATTTTGAGGCTTCACATTTCCTTTTTTTAATTAATTGTTTTTATTGAACAGTGGAGAATCGACATTTCAAATTACAATTAGAAGGGATAATACAAAATTCACATAAACATACGCAGACACTGCCATTGTACAATATACCGACTTGAATGATAGTGTACCAACAGTTATGGCATATTAGGATTTTCAAGGGAGGGGACAATTGGTGGGACACAAATATTGCCACGGTATGCATTCCATTTGCTTCATATAGAAGACCATTTTTTGGGGCATCCTCGTGCAATGTATACGGTTTTTCTCTAGTCATACTCCAATCCATTTCGGCATTCCAATCTTCCACCTTGGGCGATACCCCCAAAGCCGAGCTATATTTCTTTTGGCTACTATCAAGCCCAGTGTGACCTATATTTTGTCTTTACTATTCAGGTCGGTGGGTTCCCAGACATTCAAAAGACATCTTTTGGCTTCAAGTCCCACGTCTAGCCCCAGGACCTCCCCAAGACAGTCATGAATTCCCTTCCAGTATCTCAGGATGTACACACATTCCCAAATGATATACATAAACGTACCTGCCAGACGACATTGGGCTTCTCATTTCATAAGTTCTCATCATATCATGGAGGTAAGGGCCAGCCCAGCGGTGATGGACGATAGAAGTAGTAAGTTGCAATACTAAGTCAGGAGCTGTAGTTACCAACTTATTAAAGTTTTCAGCATCCTTGTCGATTGCAGAACTAGGGACTGGAGATCCCAGTGCAGGCAAGGCTTTTGAAAAAGCTTCCTGAGAAAGTTTAAACCAGGCCCTTCTAGTCTATTCTTGGTAGTTCAAATGGCACCGGTTCCACCCAGCATTTTAAATAATGAGAATGAAAGGCGAGAGCGATTACCAATTCCTGAGGGAACGGAGGGTCACATTCTCACTGAAGGGGGACTCGACTGAGATGAAACAGGTAGGTTTATTTGCAAACGAATCATCAAAATGTTGCCCAATCAAACACTACACCACAACTAACAATTAAAAGAATACAACCTTCTCCACATTCCACAGCTCAAAAAGCATCACGAGAGCCAGCAAACACTTAGGTTTCATGAAGTCATCAACTTGTCTTAACATTATATCCCCTTTTTTTATAAAAGCATAACACTGCCCAAACCACCCTCGAAGAAAACAAAACCCAGAATCCTTAAAAAATAGAATAGTGCACTTTAAACACAAAATAATTAAATCAATCTTCCAGCATCCAAGAAAATCAAATATGATTCATCTTATTCTCCATGGCAGTCTCTTCACACGTGCATTCCTGGGAACATGCTGTCTTTCTATCTTACCGTCCTCATAGAAACTAATTTACCTGACATCTTCCTTTGAGGAAATTTAGACCATTCTTATCATTCCACCAATGCTGCCCTTGAATGTTGACCGCATTGCCACAAACAATTATCAATTATGACAGGATCGCCAAAACAAGCTTCACCTTTTTTTTTTTAATGAAAGCAAGGTTTGGAAAAACATAACAAATCTTCTACTTACAACTCAAACTGTTTAACTTTCTTTCATCACAAAACACCTTCTGTTTAAACTGTGAATGATGAACTCTTTCTCTAAGAATCCCATCTAAAACTTCCAAGAACATCTCCTTACTCAACAATGTACACATTCATGATGGGCATACGTCGGATATAGGTGTTGCTCTTCTTAATAGTTCAAATAGAGAAAAGTTGATCTCTGAATGAGGGGTAGTATGGTAAAAACACAAAACAGACCTCACAACTTCATCAATGGGACAATAATTGTTCGTGGCTCTCCATATGCATTCTGAATTCAAAGACTCTGTTGATCCGTTCTATCAACCCATTTGTTTGGGGTGATATAACAAGTTCTTCAAGTGTTTTACAACAGAACACTCAAGAAAACTTTCCTTATCACAGCCAACAAATTGCACCCCACTATCTGAAATAAGAAATTCTGGATAACCATCTATAACGAATACATTTTTCAAACTTTCAAAAATTCTGCAGCCTTTCTAGAAATAGGCTCAGGCATAAAACGAATCTTGGGCCATTTGTTATAATAGTCCATCAGAACAAAAGGAATTTATGAAGAAAGAGAATGGAAAACGCCCACCATATTAATGCCAACCTTATTCCAAGGCGTAGAAGGGAATTCTATAGCCTGCAGCACAGGTGGGCTAACCTTCTTCTCTGAACATCTATATACCACTCATTCCTTAATTACCCTCTTTAATATCTTTATCCATGGCTGGAAAACAAAACACCGCTTGTACTCTTTATTTTACTCATGGTAGCGCCTAAATGTTTTTCATGTGCACACTTGATTAACATGCCTCTGTACTCCGAATGGAGGCAGCAACCTGTCACACCACATTAAGATTCCATATTCAACTGAGAGTTCTTAAGCAATCTTAACAAAAGGTTGTATAACAGCATGTACGTTTTGTCCTCTAGCCACACATTTTGTACACACCTGACTACTTCTTTCAAGATTTCGCATAGGGAGGTTGCCTTCTTCCACTCCTTTTGAGAACAAACATTAGCTTGTTTGATATCCAGTGCTGCGACAAAGCAGTTCTTAACATCTTCATCCCCAGCCATCACTGCATTCTCAATTATAGGTAAATGGTACAATAATTCTGCCCTACAATTGTCGCTTCCAGGAATAAAACATAAATCGAAGTTATATTGTAACATTTTGGTAGCAGGACTAGAAGCATCTGGCGTGGAATTCTTGACATTTTCACACATAAAAATAGACACTGATTGTTTGTGGTCAGTTTGAAGTATAAATGTCCTACCTTACAGAGAAGAAGAAAAATTCTGTACTGCCCAACACCATGCTATTAATTTTATTTTAACTACTGAATAATGATGTTCCATTAACCATTACCTCATCGTACTCTGGCTTCTAAGTAAGAATGGCCCCTAAGCTACACTTGCTTGCATCTACTGCTGTGACATACACTAAGCTAGATTCCTGTGATTTGAGAGCTCTGCCAATGGTTATTTCAGACTTCACTCATTGACCTTGCTCACCCCACACAAATGGCACACACTTCTTTAACATGTTAGACAAATATTTAATTTTCATAGCATAGTACAATATACACTTAAAATAAAACTCACATAGCCCAACAAGGGGTTTAAGTTTAGGAGAACATTCAATCACTGCCTTGATCAACCTAGGGTGAAGTTTGATGCCCTTCTTAGCTAGAACATATCCCAGACACCCAACTTCCTTCTTCTGGAATTCACACTTTTTTTTACTGCCACTTCACATTCTTCAAACACACTCTAAGCTTTCTTCATAACCAAGTCATGTTCCTGAAGATCTTGAGCGAAGATCAACACATCATATTGGGAGGTAGCATATCCTTCAATAACTACAACATGATTCTCAGAGGAAGAGGAAATCCTATGAAAATGTGTACAACCAAACAGAGTAAAGCAATGAAATTTCACAAACAAGTGCAAATGCATTTCCTCATTTGTTTTTTAAACCTATTATATATGATATTAAAGGTATTATTTAACCTGAAAGATCAATCTATATGTAATACTGGACGTGTTGGAAATTGCATCGATTACCTGTGCTTTCACCAAAAGGTGGAGGAAGATGGAATATTGAGAGAAAACAGTTTACATGAAGAAAAAAATTACAGTTAAAATAAAAACAATTCATGAAACTAAAGATTAGCATTTAGGTCGCGTGTAAAATGTGCACGTTTAGGTGTAGGAAAACAAGCAAAAGTGTGTTTCATTTGTAAATGCCATACTCCTAAACCCGCTTCTTTCAACTGGCATAAAAAAAACCGAAGGAGGAAAGGTTTGCGAATGACTCAAACAGTAACAAAAAATGTAACTTTTTGGGAAAATATTGATGGGGGGAGGGGGTGGGTGGTTCACAGAACTGCTGTTTTAGTAGCGAAAATCCAAATAGCTGTAGCTGAAATGCTTCTGTTTTCTCCACAAACAGTACAAATATGCTACCAATTGTCTTTTTTGAAATATTTTTTATTTTTTATTACAATTACTCAAATCAAAATATGCATCGTGTTCAACCCTGCCCTCCATGGATGTTGGGGAAGTTTACTTTTTAATAAAAAAGTATTCAAGGAATGTGTGTATTCATGCATCTTTCTAATATTCAACATCATAAAGTTGCTTGGCTTTCTTCTTCTTTGCCCTTTTTATGAATTATTTCAAAATGTTTTTCTTATATAAACTAAAGTACTTGCATATGTGCCCTAGAGCCTAATTCCACATTAGATCAATGTGCTAGATATTTTGTGGGTGTATAATTAGACAGTCAGTCCTGGGTTTATCGTCCTATAGCAGATAAGTGTGTCTCCTGGTGATGCAAAAATACATCCTGCGTAACAGCACTGGAAGCTGTCTCTTCCATGCACATTGAAAAGCCATTTTGTTTATGCGTGTTTTAATTTGTTCAAATGTAAAATGCTGCCTGTTGATTAGTCAAGGTCCTGTTAAATTGTCATTAAGTAATAGTACGCACTCCTGCTTAAGATGTCTGCATTTGTGATGTGGAGAAGCAGGCTATAGTATACCACCAAGTAGCCAATATCAAGCTCTGTTTGTCTGTTTGATATTGGGCAAACAATGTCTGTTAGCTGTTCCTTTCCTTTATGTTACACTTCTGAAATATCAACAAAAAAGGATGAAAAAAGTAATTGCCAGTACCTTTTGGGCTAACAATGTCTGGAAAAGTTGAAGGCAAAACAGGGCAGAAAAACTATCAGAAAAGGCAGACAGAAAAACAAGCAGAAAAGGCATAACAGAGCAGAAGAGGACAAAACAGCGGCCACTCACTCACACACCCACTCAGAGACTCAATCACCCACTCACAGACCCAGTGATGTCATCAGTGATGCTATTGACCATGTCATGAGAGATGTAATATGTGAGGTCATAAGCAGTGCATTGTAGGGGCTAAAGTTATAGTTATCTCAGGTAACTAAAACTGCTGAATTTCTTGGTTTTGTACAAGTGAAATCTGAGCCTAACTATAACGTCCCTGTAACCTTTGTTTTTTTCACTGAATACACATATATATAAATATATTTCGAATCTTCACAAAAGTTTCCCCAAAAAGTGTCATAGTGAGTCTTGTTGAGCATGGAAAGTTCCGGGGTGATCCGTCGAATGGGGCCCGACAATGGGGGGGGGGGGGGGGGGGGGGGGGCAAAAAAGTGCATTTCCCATGTTAATTCCCATAGACTCTTTAGACACGGCTGTAGCCTGAACTGCTGGACAGAATCAGACCAAATTTGACAGATTTTCTGCAGATTCTGCTTTTTGAAACTTAAGGAAATTTTCATTTGTATATCTGCGATCGCGGCCATTTAGCGATGAATCACAAAAGTGCATGCCAATAGAAATGCAGTGATTGGTTGGCCGCAATCTGAGGAGACAGTTGCGGCCACCAATTTATTCATTAGGACAGTTCCCAGAACTATGTGTAGTATGTTTTCCAGCTCTATTGAGAGGGAGAGGCATACTCTGGTCAGTTTACACTGTGTCACTTTAAATTGAATCACTGTGGTCCAGTGCGTCGTGTGATCAAGCCCGCGGTGACGTGGGCGAAACGTGTAATGCTGGGCACTTGCCACAAGAAAGCTGTTTGATAATGCACCCGAATAAAAAGCACTTTATTTAACTTTGCTCCGTGTGGTCCATATCTGTTTCCTGCCGTGACGTGGGCATTTCAGGACGTTGATTGCTTCATCTACTTTGGCGGAATTACGGCTGTTTTTCGCCTAGACGGACCCTCTCTCGTGTATGCGGCTGACTGGTATGCAGTCGACATCGCAGAAGCGATCAGTATGTGACTTGGAAGGAGTATTTCGTGGTCAGCCCCCTGTGGTTGGAAGTCGAGCGCAAGCTGTGAGCCGGCAGAGCCCTAGTGAATTCGGCAGATCGAAGGAGTCGGAGGACGCCAACAAGCCAGTGGGTTTGCTTGGGGGTAAGCCGGTCCAGGGTGTGTCTCTTACGAAATATGCGGGTGAGAGATAGGAGAGTGATAAAGGAACTGTGTTATTTTGGAACACTGTTTGTGCTAGAGTATATCCGGTCAACTATTCAGAATGACAACCTCAGCAGACGCGCTACGGGACCGGGGGGCCCAGCTGATGCCTTGTTTCTCAATTTGCCTGATCTAGAAGAAGGACATTATAAATTGAAATCCAACAGCATTACGACTCAAAATGATGTCAAAAACATTGTTAAAAAACTTGAAAAAGTTGCTTCGAACGGAAATGGCAAAGTGGTGGGAGAAGAAATCTCTCGAGAAGTACAAATAAGCAGGTAGGACCGTCTTTTGAGAACCCAAACCCCCTTATGCTCCAGGAATGGGCTGCAAATAATTTGGAAGCTTCCATGGACATGGTGTGCATTCTAATTAAATATGTAGAGATTGACAGAATTGAAATATTGAAAGAAATTGACAAATTAAACCATCAACTGGAAAACCACGAGCAAAAGTAGCTGATTAAAAAAAGGAAGAGAAGAAATTGACATTTGTTTAAAAAAACAAGAGGAAACTATAAAGTCACAGAAAATCTATAAATTTGCTCGTGATAAACGAGATTACAAAACGGGAAGAATTTTCATATTTTCAAAAAAGTTTGACTCAATTAAACGCCAGGCACTTGCCTCAAAAGCACCAGGAAGCATTGTGCCTATACAGCTGGAAGAAGAGCAACTGGACAATGTCAAATTCCTAAGAATCTGTCACCATCTGAAGAACTCGGTTTTTTAGTAGAAGATTGCCGCCAAACACTGCGGCCTCGCAATCCAGCAAAGAAAATTGGAGCAGGCGAAACAAATGCAGAAAGCTCAAGCGGAAACACCAGAGGGAGAGGGTGGAGAGGGAGGAAATGGCCTCAATAATTAACAACTCGAATACTTCAAACATTTCAAACACCTGGAATTCCCCAGATAACACAGTCATAAACGTATCCAACATAGAGCTTTCTATAGCAAAATTGCAACTTTTGTCTCTAGGATTATCCTTTTGCTCTACAAACTGTTTCAAATATGTTCAGACGAGAATTTATGTTTTTAAATGTATCCGAAAATGTAACTTTAGGAAACACTTCAAGCTAAATAAAGCTGCTGAAAGAGCTACTCAAATTACTCAACAAGGATGTATTGCCAGCAATTTTTAAGCTTCTGACGTTGGGGCACTGAATTCCTGGCATTCTTTGGCTCAAAATTAAGGTGATACCTTAAACTCAACACTGAATGATTTAAGAGAGATGGGCATCCGGAGCAATATCCAGCCTACTAGTCCTTTCCGCCCTCCGTCAACTTTTATTCCAATGATGCCAAAAGATGCTATAGACACATTTAGTGACTGTGTTATAGAGGACCTTCAAATACTAAATCAGAAGGTCTTAGGCAAACATCGTCAAAGAAAATACTCAGAGATACAATATACCAGCCTCATGCGGAGACTACAGAATAATGATGAAATCATTTTAACTCCTTGAGTGCTCATGATGAGGTCAGCTCGTCATGAGCTACGGCGCTACGGTGCTCATGACGATCTGAGCTCGTCATGACCGCGCCCGTTACATGGAACGCTCGCATGCTGGGCTGATTCCCCTGCTGTGCTGAGCGTTCCATTGGAACGGGCGTGGTGATGACGAGCTCAGCTCGTCATGAGCACCGGAGCGCCGTAGCTCATGACGAGCTGACCTCGTCATGAGCACCGGGGCACTGTACGCGCTCCCCCGCCCCCCAGCACAGCGGAGGAAACAGCCCTGCACGGAAGGAGATAAAGAAGGCGGATAAATGTGGTAATACAGTAATCTGGCCCAGATCCCAATATATGGAGGAGGCAAACCGGCATCTTAGCAATACATCCTGCTATAGAAAAGCCACTTACAATGACCTCAGACTTATTAAAAACACCATTCATAAAGAATTGGCACAATGAAAACAACAAGGACTATTAAGCAAAAATGAATACTGCTTTTTATGAAATTATCATCCTATAACCCCTGTACTTTACTTTATCCCTAAGGTCCATAAGCAAACAACACCAACCAGAAAGGCCAATTATCTCAGCACAAAAAAGCCTTTTCGAGGCAATGTCAAAATATGTGGATTATTTCCTACACAGTTTTGTTGAGGACCTTCCATTGTACATTAAAGACACGGGGCATTTCCTATCCAAATTGCAACCCTGTACCTGGGATGAGGATTGATTTTTAATTGTAATGGATATTTACTCATTATATACGAGCATCAAACATTCAGATGGACTGGAAGCGGTGAAATATTTCCTAAGCAAACGCAATATTGAATTGTATCAACACAATGCTATGCTTTTAAAAATGATTGACCTGTGCCTAAATAACAACTATTTTCTATTTAACAAGGAGGTGTATCAACAGCTGCGTGGTATGGCCATGGGGGCATGCTTCTCTCCCAGCTACGCATGCTTGCATGTTGGTTGGTGGGTGGGAGGAGCATGTCCTCAGGAACACCCACAAAGCTCTGTATGATACCCACATTGTACATTGGTGGCGATTTATAGACGATGTGTGTGTCATCTGGCAGGGTTCGGCTGAATCTGCCAATTGTTTCGTTAAAATCATCAATAACAACTCTCTTAATTTAGAGTTTACTGCACACATAAGCAATGAGGCAGCTCAGTTCCTAGATGTAGAACTCTACATAAACAAGCATTTGCAATGCAATAGGTCTCGCATTGATGCGAGTTTAAGCTATTGGCATTGTAAATGACAATGCCTTTTATTTAGGTTTTACATTTTTTTTTTTAAAGAATTGTTATTTGCAATGTTAATAGCTAAAACTTGCGTAAATGCGTGACCTATTGCATTCCAAATGCTTGTTCTATCCTATATAATTTAGCTTTCTTTGATACACTTCCAATCTCTCTCTCCATTTCTTCCTTATCATTGCCCACTCCACTCCACTCCACTCCACTCCAGCTTTTTCCCTTCTTCCCACTGTCATTTCCATCTCCTGTACTTTTTTTAATCCTCCTTTACCCCCCCCCCCATTTCCCCCCTCAATCTGGACCTAAAAAGCGTTGTGAAGCGGACAATATTGGCTGCTTCATGGCACTATTTTCAAATCATCCAATTATTCACCCCTCCTCCCCAGTTAGCCAGCTCTCCTCTCTCCCCCTCCTAACCCCCCCAACTACCCCACCTCATTGCCAAAGTTAAAACCTCTCCTAGGAGCACGACTACTGGCTTTGCCAATGCTCCTTTCAGGTGAGCAAGGCTAATGTCATCATTTGACAGGTGTGCAAATTTGGTAAGAGGGTTCGAGCACAGTGATTAATAATTTTTAATTCAGTCATAAACAAACCAGCCCCTGGATCTATTACGAGGACATCCGTCCAGTTAATCGGGGATTGTTGTTTTTACACCAAAAACGAGATGCAATTATTTTAAATTGAATTGACAAGTATTTGTGTTCTAATATTGTACTTCGCTTTCATTAACCAGAATATATAACCATTCCTATTGCTCACAAAGTGACGTTTGAGGCTATATATAACAAATGAAATACAACAGTGTGTCGCTACGGAGGGAAGGCAGGTGGTGAGTTTGCGAAAACAGCATTTCATCTAGAAAAACAATGCCCTCTTCTGCACATTAATAGGAGGTGAGGCTGGAGTATGTACGATTGTAGGCAGAAGTAAACCACTATCACGCCACCCGGAAACCCCAGAAGTGCTGCTGGCAAACAGCGAGGCAATGTTCACTGGAAACCTCGATTGTGGACGACGCTGGCCCGCCACCATATATCACAGGAACACGAGGAAGGAGAGGAAGGAGAGGCACACTTCTATTTCTGGCTGTGGAATTGTAGTGTCTGCTGCTGCTGCCTGGGAGCACTCCATCTGCCTCAACATGGTAAATGTGTGTGATGGGCCCGCAACTAATAAATGACCTAAAAATCTGACGTGAGTAAAGGTAGAATGCCATTGGAACACATAAGCAGGTTTTAATGGAAGAAGGCTTACCTCTAAGGCAAAGCAAAATAGAGTACACTACAGAAGGGTGCACGGGGTCCCAAGGGGCATCGGAATTGAGCTGGACTAACGGGTCTGAAACAATAAAGAATGGAGTTCAGGCACAAACATTTGCAGAAGAATTGCTGAAATGGAAAAGAAACACGGGCAGGGTCTTACACGGGTGTCTCAAATGAGACGCATTCAATGAGAACTGTTAGAAAGTGCTACGATTGGAACGTGCACTATAGGGGCCAAAACGATACTGCCTAATTAAGAGGAATTTTCTGAAAGAGAGATAGATACAGGGAAACAAAGGAGAGAAATAGAGTCTAATGGTGAAAATTACTACAAAGATAGGACAGTACTTACTTATGTGTCTTGACAAAGTCACAAAATCTAGGTCAACAAGAAAGGCTAAACGTCCACCAAGTAGTCAGTGAAAATCAACTATAAGCTACAAATAAACAACAAGCCGTGAGCGTGCACGGTCCCGAACTTCCGATTTTGGGATGTGCACGCTCACGGCTGTCGTGGGGCGGGACTTCCGTCTTTGCGAGAAGCCCGCGCCCACGGAGTGGATGGCCCAGAGGAGCGGTGGCAGCAGAAGTCAGGAGTGGCGGCTGAGGCCGCTGATGCAGTAAGTGGAGCTTGGGGGGCTTGGCACGTGTGTGTGTGTGTGTGTCTGCGCGTGTGTGTGTCTGCGCGTGTGTGAGTGTGTGTGTGTCTGCGCATATGTGTGTCTGCGTGTGTGTGTGTCTGCGCGTGTGTGTGTCTGCGCGAGTGTGTGTGCGTGCCTTCGGCCGGCCTGCGTAAGCGCGTCCACAGACCGTGGTCGGCTCGTGCACCGGACTGTCTCCCTTGAGAGGCAACTCGGCGATAATAGGTCTCGAGAGCAAGACCTAAAAAGGGGTCTGTACAAACAAAACTCTATAGGAAAAGTACAGCTGGGAACTCTGTGCGCCACGCAAACAGTTCCCATCCCAGACACCTGATAAAAAGTATCCCATATGGAGAGTTTCTACGTATAAAAAGGATCTGTAGCTCTGAATCAGCTCTCAAAATGTGTCAGGATGAGGCATTTCAAAGATTTCGATCACGTGGTTATAAAACAGCAGACTTAAAAGAAGCCATGAACAAAGCAAACAGTCAATCCAAGTCAATAAATGTAACCAATCAAGACACCATACATATTGAGACCATCTCTGAACTATCTGAAAGCTCTGAAAATCCCCCTAGTGTACCAGAATCAATACAATTGATAACCACATACAGTAAACAGGAACATCAGATAAGAAGTATTATGTACAAAAACTGGCCAATTATAAAAACTGATTTGACATTGTCTCAAATAGTGCCAGATGCTCCATTAATATAGCCTTATAGCCCGCCGTAGAGGGCTATACTGGATATTAAAGGCCCTCTCCAGCGTTTTTAACAAGGGAGAGGGACTTTAATAGCAGGTATAGCCCAGCTACGAAGGGCTATAAGGCTATTAGAACATTCTGCCACTAGAGGGCAGAATGTTCTAACAAAAAAGAACAAAGCCTTATGGGAGCGTGAGGGGATTGGAATCCCCTCAGGTTCCCTGAAGCCTTTGTTCACAGCCAGAGCTGTGAACAAAGAAACATTGGGAGGGAGAAAGGGAGGCAAGCACGACCGACTACCGTTTTGTGTGTGTAAAAGGCCGCTTTATTGAAACAGGTGCACATCACAATTTTACTAACTGGCTATCCGCCTTACAAAACAAAAAACAATACAATTCAATAAAGCTTTATTCGACAGCTTGTCATAAAAGCATAAACCACCCTATCATTACATCAATAAATACTAAGCTTAAAATACAATCAAATGTTAAAACTCGCATTAAATTAATTGTGCTGTCGCTGCATATTTAAAATAAAAAACATTATTGCTAAAAAGGACTTAACATCCAAAGTTCATGATTAATTAACATGGGGCACATAAGATCATATTACATTGTCTGCGTCTCCGCAAACTAAGGTGCGAGTGCGTACGATCCATGCCCACCCTAAAAATTTTGCTACTGCAATTGCTATGTGAGGGGTACAGTCTGTTTCCAATATTCTGAGCGCCACAAGACACCTGCATGTCCCTAAATTCTGGCACGCAGGTTTTAACCACCTTTTTCTTGGACGATCATAGAGAGGGCAAGCAAACAAAAAGTGCGAAACATCCTCGACTGTGCCTTTACAGTGATGACATTTATTGTCCTGATTCGGCCGCCACTTTTGTGTAAAAGCATTGAGGGGCAGAGTTCCAGTTCTAAATTGAAAATACAATTTTCTGTCCATGGGTCTAGTAATAAGGTCCCAATATGCTTCACAAGATGGAGCAGATTTGATCTCCAAGAATCGGCAGGTTAGCTTGGAGTTAGGGTTGGAACAAAGAACAGATTGCCAAATCAAGTCCCAATACATTTTTTTCAGAATCTCCTTAGATGGAAAAGCGGTTGTGTCGGAGTTGGCCCAGAGATGGTCAAGGTGGAGTTTTGCTAGCAGGCTCCGGATTTCTTTGAGCCATACAATTTTGTGAAATCGGTCCAACTTGATGATGTCCATCAATGCAGAGGCATAATAGCCTAGCTCCGGCGTCGACATAATCCGTCTCCAGAATAGTAATGGGCGCAGCCGAGCCAGGTCCTCAATCTTTTTCCTTCCCAGATCATACAATAGGGGGACAGTTGGAGTACTCTGCGGGACACCGACCAAGCGCCGCAGAAACTTGTTCTCGGCTAAGGACAGCTCACTTAGGTTAGCAAAACCCCACAATTCTGAGCCATATAGACAAGCACTTAACACCTTCATGCTATAAATCTCTAAAGCTGGAGATATAGGTTTAGTTAATGAAGTTTTATGTTTAAGAGCTACAACCCCTGCTAATTGATGGAACTTTAAGACTGCAGTATCTATGTGAGTCTTCCATTTCATGTTGCCCTGCAAGGAGATACCTAAGTATGTGAAAGCGTCAACCTGTTCTAATGCAGACCCATTGAAAGTAATTCTGCCCTTGAATGCTTTGACTGAGTTCATGCACATAAACTTTGTCTTGGAAGTATTTATCTCTAAGCCCCGAATTTTGCAGAAATCCCCAAATGCATTAATTGCCTTCTGGAGGCCGCTAGGGGTTCGCGAGACCAACAACGTGTCATCAGCAAACATGAGTACGGGCACGCGAACCCCATCTAATATTGGGGCATCAGTAGGGGATTTCCTTAAATAGTCCACTATGCCATTAATGTATATTGAAAACAAGGTGGGAGCCAGGACGCATCCCTGTCTTACCCCACGCTCTACGGGGAATGAATCAGTTACTTCGCCCTGTGCCCCCCACCTGATCTTGGCATAATTGTTTTCATGCATGCGGACTAGCAATGTCAGTAATTCGGGACTGATGCCAACTTCCGCAAGAACAGTCCACAGTTTTTGTCGCGGGACTAAGTCAAATGCTGACTTCAGGTCAACAAATACTGCATATAGCGGACCGGCACTCAAGGTCACGTTTCTCCATTATAAAGCTAAAAAATAGAAGACCTGGTCGATAGAGCTTGTTAGTGGGCGGAAACCAGCCTGGAAAGGAGACAAAATGTCCTTCTCAGTTATCCATGCTTGTAGTTTATTTTGCACTAAACGCCCCATCAGCTTTTGAGCAGAATCAATAATACTAATGGGTCTGTAGTTACTAGGTAGTGCCTTATCGCCTTTTTTTAAATACTGGGATAATTTCCGCTCCCTTCCAGGAATGTGGTATAGAAGCGCCCTAGGCAACCGAGTTGGCCAGCCAAACAAAGTATTGGCACCATGAATCCCGGTCGCTTAAAAATACATCGGCCGGGATTCCGTCCATACCTGGCGCTCTCCCCCCAGTCACCCCGTCTAATGCAATATTCACGTCACCTATGGTAAACAATTCCCCTTTAGAGAAGACCATGGGGGGTAATGCATGCTGACGTGTGTCTAAATTACATGCATACTGCGGCTTAAAAAAGTCTACCCATAAATTCTTTGCGACATAGTTTTGGGGGCGCTCTGCTACTCCCCCTCTGTCCCATTTAACGATTGCCCAAAATTCTTTTTGGTTCTTGGCTGCACATGCAAGCTTTAAATCAAGCCAATGATTTTCGTCCCATTCCCTTTTCGCTCTGGTTTGGGCTTTTCTATATGCGTCCCTGGCCTTCCTCACTTCTTCAATGTTTCTCCTCCTGAGTTCAAGATGAAGTTTCAGTCGTGCACTTCTGCAAGATTGGTCATACCACCCCTGCCTGGGAGGTGATTTTACCGCCTTCCTTTGGCCTGCTGGTTTTGAAAAGAACCCTTGAAGTTTAGAAAAGAACTCAGTGTGAGCCGCTTCCACAAAGCTAGTAAAATTAGGTTTGGTACAGTGTTGCTTTATCATAGCTACCTCAGTGACTACTACTTTCTTTAGGTCCTCTAGTATCTCAGGCCTTTCAACCAATCGGCCCCACCTTACGTGCCGCTGATTATTAGTAGAAACTATATCTAGGGTTACTGCACCCCTCCCCAGACTCGGAACTTGCGACCCCTTATTATGTTGTAGATCCATACATAGTGGATTATGGTCACTTTCCATTCTAGGTATAATACTCATATCTAGCAGCCTATGCCAATCCCTCACATCCACCAAAATGTAATCTATGCGGCTTTTGGCCCTTCCATTGTCAAATGTGCAGCTCCCCTGTTGGTCCGAGGGGGTACGCCCGTTTGCTGCTCTAAGTCCCCTTGCTAAACACATGCTCTTAACTTGGATTGCTACATCCGTCCATCTCCTGACCAACGGCAGTTCCAACTGGGGCACTCCCCATTTGCTATCCTCTTCCGAGGATAGAGCGCAATTCTCCTGTCCCAAAGGTTCAAAGGTGGTATTCATGTCACCTCCCACCATGATGGAAAGATGCGGTGGGAGATGCTCAAGATTGTTATCAAGTTCTGTTATCACCGCAGAAGTGTTCTTCCCAGCTACTCCCCTGGCATATATATTAAAGAGGGCAGTCCCTTGGCCATTTGCCCAGGTGATCGTGATTGACAGTATGTCACTGGATTTAAGAGAACTTTCCTAGATTTTACAATGCAATGATTGTCGTACCCAGATTATCAATCCTCCTGATGGCCGCCCTTTAGGGTTCTGTTTTGCCGGGACATAAAAGTTTAGAAAACCAAGCCAGTGGACTGGGTTCAGTGCCCAAGATTCCTGGAACAACATTATATCATAGCGTTCGATAAACTCACCCCATTCTGGGGAGGCCTGTTTATTTGCTATTCCAGCAAGGTTCCATGAGAGCAGGGTTATTCTTCCATTATCCAAATCTGAATTGGCTAGCTCCTGATTTGACATTATATCGTAGCTAAAGGGCTCTACCCCTATATTTAATAAACTATGTGTCCTACTGCCACTAAGTTTACTGATATTGGGCATGGGCGTGCCACCGGGAACCCCCTCCCCTATGATTGCAGTCTGTTTTAACGAGGCATCCTGTTCAATCCCTCGCTCATTTACATAGTGTTCTGCCCTGCTACCAGAGAAGGCTGCATTAACTGTCATTCCCTCATCGCTACTAGGACTAATATTGGCAAGGCTGGCTATATTTGGTAGTTCGACGCCTTCTGCCCCATGAAGTCAGTCGCAGTCATGTAAGTCTGATAGTGCCGAAAACCTATTGTCAAGAGTCACGCCCCAACTACTGTTCGAACAACTCCTATTCCCCTTGTTGGCCACAGTACTCCATTTTGTTCGTAATATGGTGGGATTCAAAATGTTACCTCGTCTAGTGTAGAAGAAGTCCAATGTTAATGGGATGATCTCGAAAAGGGGGTGGTGATGAACAGAGTGCCTGAATTAAGCAGACCACTCTTACCCAGTCCAAAGATCAGGGCTTGATCCATCACCGTTTTTTAGCTCACTGCACCATCCCAGCTCAGAACTTGGCTATATGCAAATTAGTCTGTTCCTGTCCCAGTGCATGATGGGAACAGGGCAAACCAAACTACCAAGCCAATTCTTATACTGGGAAGGAAACAAGCTTCCGGGGACCGGTTTCTGCCATTTCAGGCGTCGTCGGCCCGGCTTGCTTGAATCCTGATGGTGCAATGAGCAAGGGACTCACATCTGAGTATACCCTTCCACGCTTAAGGTGGACAAAATGATTCAGAAAAGGGGGTGGTGATGAACAGAGTGCCTGAATTAAGCAGACCACTCTTACCCAGTCCAAAGATCAGGGCTTGATCCATCACCGTTTTTTAGCTCACTGCACCATCCCAGCTCAGAACTTGGCTATATGCAAATTAGTCTGTTCCTGTCCCAGTGCATGATGGGAACAGGGCAAACCAAACTACCAAGCCAATTCTTATACTGGGAAGGAAACAAGCTTCCGGGGACCGGTTTCTGCCATTTCAGGCGTCGTCGGCCCGGCTTGCTTGAATCCTGATGGTGCAATGAGCAAGGGACTCACATCTGAGTATACCCTTCCACGCTTAAGGTGGACAAAATGATTCAGAAAAGGGGGTGGTGATGAACAGAGTGCCTGAATTAAGCAGACCACTCTTACCCAGTCCAAAGATCAGGGCTTGATCCATCACCGTTTTTTAGCTCACTGCACCATCCCAGCTCACAACTTGGCTATATGCAAATTAGTCTGTTCCTGTCCCAGTGCATGATGGGAACAGGGCAAACCAAACTACCAAGCCAATTCTTATACTGGGAAGGAAACAAGCTTCCGGGGACCGGTTTCTGCCATTTCAGGCGTCGTCGGCCCGGCTTGCTTGAATCCTGATGGTGCAATGAGCAAGGGACTCACATCTGAGTATACCCTTCCACGCTTAAGGTGGACAAAATGATTCAGAAAAGGGGGTGGTGATGAACAGAGTGCCTGAATTAAGCAGACCACTCTTACCCAGTCCAAAGATCAGGGCTTGATCCATCATCGTTTTTTAGCTCACTGCACCATCCCAGCTCAGAACTTGGCTATATGCAAATTAGTCTGTTCCTGTCCCAGTGCATGATGGGAACAGGGCAAACCAAACTACCAAGCCAATTCTTATACTGGGAAGGAAACAAGCTTCCGGGGACCGGTTTCTGCCATTTCAGGCGTCGTCGGCCCGGCTTGCTTGAATCCTGATGGTGCAATGAGCAAGGGACTCACATCTGAGTATACCCTTCCACGCTTAAGGTGGACAAAATGATTCAGAAAAGGGGGTGGTGATGAACAGAGTGCCTGAATTAAGCAGACCACTCCTACCCAGTCCAAAGATCAGGGCTTGATCCATCACCGTTTTTTAGCTCACTGCACCATCCCAGCTCAGAACTTGGCTATATGCAAATTAGTCTGTTCCTGTCCCAGTGCATGATGGGAACAGGGCAAACCAAACTACCAAGCCAATTCTTATACTGGGAAGGAAACAAGCTTCCGGGGACCGGTTTCTGCCATTTCAGGCGTCGTCGGCCCGGCTTGCTTGAATCCTGATGGTGCAATGAGCAAGGGACTCACATCTGAGTATACCCTTCCACGCTTAAGGTGGACAAAATGATTCAGAAAAGGGGGTGGTGATGAACAGAGTGCCTGAATTAAGCAGACCACTCTTACCCAGTCCAAAGATCAGGGCTTGATCCATCACCGTTTTTTAGCTCACTGCACTATCCCAGCTCAGAACTTGGCTATATGCAAATTAGTCAGTTCCTGTCCCAGTGCATGATGGGAACAGGGCAAACCAAACTACCAAGCCAATTCTTATACTGGGAAGGAAACAAGCTTCCGGGGACCGGTTTCTGCCATTTCAGGCGTCGTCGGCCCGGCTTGCTTGAATCCTGATGGTGCAATGAGCAAGGGACTCACATCTGAGTATACCCTTCCACGCTTAAGGTGGACAAAATGATTCAGAAAAGGGGGTGGTGATGAACAGAGTGCCTGAATTAAGCAGACCACTCTTACCCAGTCCAAAGATCAGGGCTTGATCCATCACCGTTTTTTAGCTCACTGCACCATCCCAGCTCAGAACTTGGCTATATGCAAATTAGTCTGTTCCTGTCCCAGTGCATGATGGGAACAGGGCAAACCAAACTACCAAGCCAATTCTTATACTGGGAAGGAAACAAGCTTCCGGGGACAGGTTTCTGCCATTTCAGGCGTCGTCGGCCCGGCTTGCTTGAATCCTGATGGTGCAATGAGCAAGGGACTCACATCTGAGTATACCCTTCCACGCTTAAGGTGGACAAAATGATTCAGAAAAAGGGGTGGTGATGAACAGAGTGCCTGAATTAAGCAGACCACTCTTACCCAGTCCAAAGAGCAGGGCTTGATCCATCACCGTTTTTTAGCTCACTGCACCATCCCAGCTCAGAACTTGGCTATATGCAAATTAGTCTGTTCCTGTCCCAGTGCATGATGGGAACAGGGCAAACCAAACTACCAAGCCAATTCTTATACTGGGAAGGAAACAAGCTTCCGGGGACCGGTTTCTGCCATTTCAGGCGTCGTCGGCCCGGCTTGCTTGAATCCTGATGGTGCAATGAGCAAGGGACTCACATCTGAGTATACCCTTCCACGCTTAAGGTGGACAAAATGATTCAGAAAAGGGGGTGGTGATGAACAGAGTGCCTGAATTAAGCAGACCACTCTTACCCAGTCCAAAGATCAGGGCTTGATCCATCACCGTTTTTAGCTCACTGCACCATCCCAGCTCAGAACTTGGCTATATGCAAATTAGTCTGTTCCTGTCCCAGTGCATGATGGGAACAGGGCAAACCAAACTACCAAGCCAATTCTTATACTGGGAAGGAAACAAGCTTCCGGGGACCGGTTTCTGCCATTTCAGGCGTCGTCGGCCCGGCTTGCTTAAATCCTGATGGTGCAATGAGCAAGGGACTCACATCTGAGTATACCCTTCCACGCTTAAGGTGGACAAAATGATTCAGAAAAGGGGGTGGTGATGAACAGAGTGCCTGAATTAAGCAGACCACTCTTACCCAGTCCAAAGATCAGGGCTTGATCCATCACCGTTTTTTAGCTCACTGCACCATCCCAGCTCAGAACTTGGCTATATGCAAATTAGTCTGTTCCTGTCCCAGTGCATGATGGGAACAGGGCAAACCAAACTACCAAGCCAATTCTTATACTGGGAAGGAAACAAGCTTCCGGGGACCGGTTTCTGCCATTTCAGGCGTCGTCGGCCCGGCTTGCTTGAATCCTGATGGTGCAATGAGCAAGGGACTCACATCTGAGTATACCCTTCCACGCTTACGGTGGACAAAATGATTCAGAAAAGGGGGTGGTGATGAACAGAGTGCCTGAATTAAGCAGACCACTCTTACCCAGTCCAAAGATCAGGGCTTGATCCATCACCGTTTTTTAGCTCACTGCACCATCCCAGCTCAGAACTTGGCTATATGCAAATTAGTCTGTTCCTGTTCCAGTGCATGATGGGAACAGGGCAAACCAAACTACCAAGCCAATTCTTATACTGGGAAGGAAACAAGCTTCCGGGGACCAGTTTCTGCCATTTCAGGCGTCGTCGTCCCGGCTTGCTTGAATCCTGATGGTGCAATGAGCAAGGGACTCACATCTGAGTATGCCCTTCCACGCTTAAGGTGGACAAAATGATTCAGAAAAGGGGGTGGTGATGAACAGAGTGCCTGAATTAAGCAGACCACTCTTACCCAGTCCAAAGATCAGGGCTTGATCCATCACCGTTTTTTAGCTCACTGCACCATCCCAGCTCAGAACTTGGCTATATGCAAATTAGTCAGTTCCTGTCCCAGTGCATGATGGGAACAGGGCAAACCAAACTACCAAGCCAATTCTTATACTGGGAAGGAAACAAGCTTCCGGGGACCGGTTTCTGCCATTTCAGGCGTCGTCGGCCTGGCTTGCTTGAATCCTGATGGTGCAATGAGCAAGGGACTCACATCTGAGTATACCCTTCCACGCTTAAGGGGGACAAAATGATTCAGAAAAGGGGGTGGTGATGAACAGAGTGCCTGAATTAAGCAGACCACTCTTACCCAGTCCAAAGATCAGGGCTTGATCCATCACCGTTTTTTAGCTCACTGCACCATCCCAGCTCAGAACTTGGCTATATGCAAATTAGTCTGTTCCTGTCCCAGTGCATGATGGGAACAGGGCAAACCAAACTACCAAGCCAATTCTTATACTGGGAAGGAAACAAGCTTCCGGGGACCGGTTTCTGCCATTTCAGGCGTCGTCGGCCCGGCTTGCTTGAATCCTGATGGTGCAAGGGACTCACATCTGAGTATACCCTTCCACGCTTAAGGTGGACAAAATGATTCAGAAAAGGGGGTGGTGATGAACAGAGTGCCTGAATTAAGCAGACCACTCTTACCCAGTCCAAAGATCAGGGCTTGATCCATCACCGTTTTTTAGCTCACTACACCATCCCAGCTCAGAACTTGGCTATATGCAAATTAGTCTGTTCCTGTCCCAGTGCATGATGGGAACAGGGCAAACCAAACTACCAAGCCAATTCTTATACTGGGAAGGAAACAAGCTTCCGGGGACCGGTTTCTGCCATTTCAGGCGTCGTCGGCCCGGCTTGCTTGAATCCTGATGGTGCAATGAGCAAGGGACTCACATCTGAGTATACCCTTCCACGCTTAAGGTGGACAAAATGATTCAGAAAAGGGGGTGGTGATGAACAGAGTGCCTGAATTAAGCAGACCACTCTTACCCAGTCCAAAGATCAGGGCTTGATCCATCACCGTTTTTTAGCTCACTGCACCATCCCAGCTCAGAACTTGGCTATATGCAAATTAGTCTGTTCCTGTCCCAGTGCATGATGGGAACAGGGCAAACCAAACTACCAAACCAATTCTTATACTGGGAAGGAAACAAGCTTCCGGGGACCGGTTTCTGCCATCTCAGCTGTTCTTCGTTTGGGGGGGGTATATGTTGGACAAAATGTTCGGAAGGACGTCTGGGCCTGACAGGTGTACCACCACACAATCTCCCCTAAATTTTTTGTGGCTGCCCCCTATCCATTCAACTCTCCTTGCCTTAACTATCTCCTCTGCCAACTGTTGCATGCCCCCAGGAGAGAACGCCATGTTTTGAGTTAACCAATGCAGTACCTTACTTATCAGGGAAGGTGTGGTTTAAGTTTGGCCGGGCTTCAAATGAGGAACATTGGCCAAGACCAAAACCAGGGGGGAAGCTTCAACGATAAGTTCTACTGTGCCTTTATCTGGGCCTTTATCTGGGCAAAATGCAGTGTGTTTGTCCCTTGATCTTGCAGGATCCCCTTCAGCAAGATTCTGATCCCCTTCCCCCTGATGGACTGTCATAGGTGGAAGGGATGTCACATTCTCACTCCCCCCTGGCCAAATAGTTGTAGGGGCCATTTTAGGCTCTAATCTGGATACAACTTGGTTAGGAATATCTCCCACTTCTTCTGAGGTCTTCATTAATAGCCCCCCTATTCTATGCACCTCCTCTGTTAGTTGGTCAATTTTTGCCAGCAAGGGTTTAGTGATGGCCTTTATCTTAGTATCCAGCATGGTTACTAATCTTTTGAGATAATCCTCGTCCAAGGATGGTTTACCCTCGTATGGCCCCCGCCCATGTACTATTTCACACTTATTGGGTATGGTGTCTGGTCTTTTCTTACTTGAGCACAGCCCACCACGCTTGGGAAAACCCTTCTCCCCCTTTTCCCCCCCTCTGGTTGCTCTTGGTGCAGGTACAGGTACCGGAGGCTCATCCTCTGTTAGTACTGGCTCTTCATCGAGCGTATTCTCCGTGTCAGACTCAGCTATAGCCACTATCAGTTGTGTTAGTGTGGTGTTATCAGGCTGGTCCTGTAGTGAGGTGTTGTTGCTAGCGTCTATCTCAAATATATCTACAGGCATATCTTCCACCACAGTAGAGGTAGGGGATAAACTTATGCCCAAAGAGGACCTTCTGTCGTTGTTAATTTTAGTAACCACCTGGACCAAATAATTGTCCAGGGTATTTGCTGCTACGGGGGTCTTTGCCTTTGACATAACTTGTAAACACAATATGTGGTCCTATCCCCAATGCACTGGATAAGTGGCAAAGAGGCAAGAAACGTGTGACAGCAAATGCGTTGCAAAATAATCTCCAACACACCACTTTGGCAACAGCGGCGAATATTAACAAAGGCAACTTACAGATAGTTATACAGGCAGAGATCTTGGCCCAGTCCAGTCACGACCAGTCTCGGACTGTCTTAGACTGTCCGCTCTTTGTCCGGTCTTCGTCCGGGCGTCCCGCTTGCATCCCACGACGCGGGGAAGGCGTGCAATTTCTAGCGCCTCCGGTGTCGGGCGATGACGTGGGGCTCCACTATGCCCCCTGGGAAGTGTAGTTTTCCCCGCTTCCTCCACCCGGTAGCCAGATGATTCCTATGGCGGCGGGAGGACACAGGCAGGTCGTTTTTCCAGGGCGTCTCACGACAGTTTTCTCCAGTCGGACGTTGCTCAGCCTTGAGTGAGAAGAGTCACACAACACCCGCCTTACAAAACTAAATCCTCTCTAAACATCGATTTACCTGACCCCCTTTTGTTTTTCTCCCCCCACCCCTACGATCCCACATGATAAAATCCCCCACCCCGCAACATAACAATATAACAGCATTATATCCTATTAATAACCAATTTTCTCCCCTACCTCTTAAATTCAAAACCTCCAATACCTACATTCCTATCTGTCCTTGTGCAACTGTAACCAAACTACCCTCTAATGTAACCCCCAAACTGGTTACCCTTTCCCCGCTCCCGTTCCCCAAGTCCCCAAACATAACGACAATATACCGAACTCCAGCCAAACTTGGCCAACATCCAAAACAAACTCCGCCTGCACCTGCTTCCAACGACAACATACATATCTCTTCCCCTGAGCACCCGTCCCAATAATGCACCCCTAATAGAAATTGCCCCAATTGAAAAACACAAACTCCCCTAAAGCATAAAGCCCAGGGAGGGTGGGAGGGCAAAAAGACCTAACACCGCTCCCAGCCACCAGGTTTCAATACCTAAATTGGTGGCTGGGGAAAAGCGGCAGTCCCTTATATAATTGGGCTGGGAAACGTGAAATTGGGCTGCTTTTGGGCGATTCCCAGGCAGCCCAATACCTAAAATGGCTGCACCCGTGGCAGCCTCCCTCCCCCTCCCAAAACTGCCCGGGGGGAAGACCTCACGGCTCGGCTGCCCCCCAAGTCCCCCTTGGGAGGGAGAAAGGGAGGCAAGCACGACCAACTACCGTTTTGTGTGTGTAAAAGGCCGCTTTATTGAAACAGGTGCATATCACAATTTTACCAACTGGCTAACCGCCTTACAAAACTAAATCCTCTCTAAACATCGATTTACCTGACCTCCTTTTGTTTTTCTCCCCCCACCCCTACGATCCCACATGATAAAATCCCCCCACCCCGCAACATAACAATATAACAGCATTATATCCTATTAATAACCAATTTTCTCCCCTACTTCTTAAATTCAAAACCTCCAATACCTACATTCCTATCTGTCCTTGTGCAACTGTAACCAAACTACCCTCTAATGTAACCCCCAAACTGGTCACCCTTTCCCCGCTCCCGTTCCCCAAGTCCCCAAACATAACAAAAAAATACCGAACTCCAGCCAAACTTGGCCAACATCCAAAACAAACTCCGCCACCCAGGAAAATGTGGAGTGTAGGTGAAAACACCGCCTCCCCCTTTTCCTGCCCCCCCACCCCCGCCCATCCCGTGCCTCTAAAAGGAACAAAGTACCAGTGTCCTACTCTCGGCCCACACCCAACAGCCGGGCCAACACCTCACGAAGCTCTAGAAGGTACAAATCCATACCGATCCGCGAGAGGTGAACCCCATCCCCCCTGAACATTTCTGGCACATCATAATGAATGTCCCGGTGCCAAATCCTCTCGAAACCTAGGTGCCGTCAGAAACGCACCATCTCCACATTTATCTTCCTCCTCGCCTTGTCCACCGCCTGCGGACGACTTGCCCCACGCCAGACCCTACGCGGCACCAGCTCCGTCCATACCACCGAACAACCTGCCCAACCTCTCCGCAATTCCGCCAAGTCCCGCCGCATCGCCCTCATCAAAACAAGACCTGTCTCCCGCACCATATCGTTCTCCCCCAAGTGGAGAACTAACACGTCCGTGCAAAGCCCGCCCTGAACCATGCCATTCAAAGTGGACAGTAACTCCTTCCAGCGCATGCGCCCCTCCCCAGCCATACCACTTGAAACAAAGCAGGATTAAATCCCAAATTCTCCCCGAAATAGCTATCTTGTGCCTGCAATTTCGCTCTCTTCACAAATGAATGGCCTACGATCTAGATCAACATTCCCTGCGCCGTAGGCCCCGCCACTGAACCTGAAACGAAAAACAACTGTAAGTGACAGGTCCCACAACGCCTTTTCGCGCTTCACACCAACTCTGCGCTGCGCACATAATGCCGGTAGCATGCTGAGGACCACCTCCCCAAGCGCATAATGGCCCCGCGCCCACAACCCCGGCGATGCGCCTCCGACGCTGCCCCAATGCGGAACGAGTGCGTGCCATACTGCTTGCCGTCAATCCCCAACCTACCCAGCGCTTTGCGCAGCACCCCTAACAGTTGTGACCCCGTCGCTCCTTTACCATCCGCATGCCGAAACACCACACCATCCACACGCTGAAGGCCGTTCCAAGTCCACCCCCAGCGCACCGGGCACACCACTCCCTCCGCCGCCCGTAAAGTCACCCAGGCCCCCACACAACGCTGGTCCATTTTAGATTGACGCAGCCAAATGCTCACCACCCACCGCCCCAGTCGCACATCAGACCATCCCAGGCCCTGGAACCCTCTCCCCCCCACCATTTCAGACACCCGAAAGGCCCCCGCAAACATCCATACCATCAGAGTCGCAAACAAGCAAGCCTCCCGCCCGTCCATACACACTGAATGCAACACCTACACGACTCTCACCAAAAGGTCCTCTGACAAAGGCCGCCGATGCGCCCCTGCCCGCCCGCATTCCCGGGCCCAGCCCTCCAGCATTCGCGACCCGATCTCCCCCACAGAAGGGGTGTACCCCCAGCGCAGCTTACCCATGAAGGCTATCGCTGCCAGCTTGCCCGCTATGGTCACCCTCCTGAGACCCCTGTTAATCAAAGAGAGCATAAACCGCACCACATCATCCTGCCTGTCCGCTCCCGGGGGCCTCCAACGCGCCCCGGACGCCACAAACTCCCCCTAGGCAGCCACATACATTGTCCTGGTCGAGTCCGCCAAAGATCCTACAACCAGTTGTAACATCCGGTGTTGCCCACGCGCCACAGCTGCGTCGGCATGGTCGTCGGGTCCCGTTCCGCGTCCTCGGCTAACCCACGGAATCTCCCCCACTGCGAACGAGACAAGGCATCCGCAATGTCATTGTTGATGCCTGGGACGTGCACCGCGCGAAAAGCAATGTCATGCCGCAAGCACCCCAGCACAAACACCCGCAGCAGCTTCAGCACCTGCTCATCCCTGGCCGATTGACGATTAACCACCTGAACTACAGCCATGTTGTCCACATGGAAAGTCACCCTCCGGTGTGCCAGCACCTCTCCCCACAGCCACACTGCCACCACCAAAGGGAAAAGCTCCAGGAAAGCAATGCTCCTGCCTCCCCCGCGCCACTCCGGGGGTCAACTCTCCGCACACCACTTCCCGTTCCAGTACAAGCCGAAACTGTCGCTGCCCGCCGCATCCGAGAAAATCTGCACCTCCCAAACCATGTCCACGTCCCGCTGTAAGGGAACACCATTGAACTGGTTCAGGAAAAAACGCCACATCCTCAAATCTTCCCGCACACCAGCCGACAAACGCACGTGGTGGTGCGGGGGCCTGTTGCCCACCAGAGCCCTACCCAGGCGCCTACAGAACGTCCTTCCCATCCGCACCACTCTGCACACGAAATTGAGGTGTCCCAACAGCACCTGTATTTCCATCACTGCCACTGCCACTTTGTGCTTCACCACCATCACCTCCAACAAAGCCAGCATCTGCCGTTTCTTATCCACTGGCAGCCGTGCCTCCATCCGCACTGAGTTGAGCTCAATGCCCAAAAATGACAGCGCCGTACCTGGCCCCACTGTCTTTTCCGGTGCCAAAGGCACCCCAATGTCCTCCATGATCTCCTGAAACCTGTCCAGTGCCACCTGGTAGTCCGTGGAGTCTGGGGACCCGACCAAGAAAAAATCATCCAGGTAATGCGTAACCCCTTGGTGACCCGTGCGTGCCGTAAAGAGCCACTGTAGGAACGTGCTGAAACGCTCAAAAAGTGCACACGACATCGAGCAGCCCATGGGCAGCGCCTTATCCAAATACCAGCGGCCGCAAAACTGGATCCCCAGTAGGCACCTGTCGTCTGGATGAACTGGCAACAGCCGGAAAGCCGACTTAATGTCGCACTTGGCCATTCTCGCACCTGGGCCAGCCCCCACCACCAATTCCATGGCCGCCTCAACCGAGGAGTATGACACCGTGGCCTCCTTTTCATCAATGAAGTCGTTCACCGACCCCCCTGTCGGCCATGACAAATGCTGTATAAGGCGGAACTGTCCTTCCTCCTTGGGCACGCCCCCAATGGGGGAGACCAGCAAGTGCTCCAGCGGCCAATCCGCGAAAGGACGCGCCATGCGGCCCTCCATGACCTCCTTGTCTAATTTGCCCTGCACCACCTCTGGGTGATCCCACGCCGATCGCAGATTGTCCGCCCAACGCCTCTGTTGCGGCCCCGCGTAACCCAGCCGAAAACCCCACCGAAACCCGTCACGCAAACACTCGGCAGCACCCGCATCCGGGTAGTTACTCAGGGCCACCGTTAACCGATCCAATCTAACCAGCGTATGAGCCATGGGCCCCAGAGCTTCGTGACCCCCATGTAAGGGAGCCGCTTGATCTTCAACTCCTTGGTCTCAACCTTTGCCGCCCGTCATCCCCCGCCGCCGCACTTGCCGCACCAACCAGATTCCTGGGCGTCGTCCCGGCCGCCGGCGCCAATCCCCCTTGAGCACTCTCGCCTTCCGGTGCCAGCAACGACTCCTCTGCCCCCACACTCTTATCCGCCACATACTTGCCCTTGCACAACCGATCCTCCCCCCCACACCCTCATCCCCCACACCTGACACCATGCGCGCCGCTCTGCATTTACCTGGCACCAGCACATCCTCGCGCGGCTCCACGCTCCTCCGTTCCAACTCCGACCTGTTGGCTCGTGTCCGGGCCGCCACAACACCCAGGGCCCGTGACACCTGCGAAAAAGAAGAAACACCATCACCTGCCCCCCGGTAGCCCTTCTCACCATCCCTCAACTCCCCTTCCTCCAGGCTATCCTCATCAACTTCCCGCAAATCCACACCACCCCACCTATACACCTGCCTAGCCAGCGGAGGCGCCGACTGCACCCTACCAGAGGCCCGCGGCCCCTCTCAACCACCCCCCCCATACAAAACAGTCCTCCTCCGTGCTGTTCCATATCCTCCACTGGTCTCCAAGCCGCGGGGGCCCTGTGGGGGGATGGGCTGGCGAGCCCGCCAGGGGCCTTCTTGTGCCAACCATGTTGAGGTCCCTCGCCGACTCCGGGCCTGCCACGAGAGGCACGGCCCTCCCTTCACCTTGGCGCCGCTCCGCCGCACCCAGCCTGGCCAAGTCAGCAACCCCACGCCGGGCGTCCCCCTGCAATGAAAATGGTACTGCTGATGTGCTGGGTCCCTGCCACTGCGTGCCCCCCCTACCTATCCTCCGCCCCCTTCGCCCCAACTACATCTTCCTCCTCACTCCACACGAGCTCCCCCGTCCCAGGCCCCCCTACCTCCGGGGAACTCCCCACCACCCCTCACGCCCGCCCCCCCCGGCTCCCCGCCCACTCGGCCCCCGGGACCGCAGCCCCCCCCTTGCCTCCAGGCGAAACCTGGGCCTCCTTCAACCCATCCACACAGGAATCAAAAACATCTAACCCCCCCAGTCCTGTTCGCCCTCATCTGGCTCAATCAATAAGGGGGATACCCAGCCTGACCCGCCCTGGGCGTCCCTCCATCCTCCATGCCCCTGCCTCTCACCCCCCAACTGTACTCCAGCCGCCCCCCCCAATACCCCTCTGCCCCACTCCCCCCTTGGCGCCCCCACCGCCCCACTGCCTGGCCTCCTTCCTACCCCTCCCCCCTTCCCCGCCGCCCCCCTGCCTGGCCGGGGATGGACTCCCCTGTGTACCCCCCTGCTGGGGGGCCCCTACCTGCCCCCCTTCTGGAAGCCCAGCACTTTTATGGAGCTTCTTGCCCCCCCGCCCCGCACTGATCGTCTCCCCTCCCTTCGCGTCCCCCCCGCTGCCCCGCCCCCCGCCCCCTTCTGCCCAGCCTTCTTATGCGCTTTTGCAGCCTTTCCCCGAATCTCCCCGCTGTCAGTAGACTCGCTGGGGAGATCCTTATCACCTGCACTCTGCCCCGGCTCCTCATCGGAGGCCCGCTCCACACGCGGGACAAGCCTCCGCTGCCCTCCGCCGCCCTCCGCCGCCTCTCTTCACCACGCTGCGCTCCCGCAGCGAGGCGCCTTTTGCCACGCGCCTCTGCCGCGGAGACCGCCCCGCCCCCCGCATTCCCCGAAACTCCGTGGGCTGCGCTCCTGGCATCGGCGCGGCCCCCGGAACCCACCTGCAACTTTCCCGTCTTCCTCGGGGGAGAACAGTCGAGGATCGCCGCCGCCACCTCGGCCGCGGCGGGCGCATCGCCGCCACCGGGCCCACAAGGAGGTCCATCTGCCCCGCTTTGCTCAGCAGGCGGATGGCCTCCAACACGCGGCAATCTCCCTGGGCAGCCATCAATGCAAACTTCGCAGCGCTCCTAAACACACGCCAGACCACGCACAAAAAGACCTAACACCGCTCCCAGCCACCAGGTTTCAATACCTAAATTGGTGGCTGGGGAAAAGCGGCAGCCCCTTATAAAATTGGGCTGGGAAACTGGGCTGCTTTTGGGCTATTCCCAGGCAGGCCAATACCTAAAATGGCCACGCCCGTGGCAGCCTCCCTCCCCCTCCCAAAACTGCCCGGGGGGCAGACCTCGCGGCTCGGCTGCCCCCCAAGTCCCCCTTGGAATGTTGGAGCTCCAGGCTTATACCAGCCACTATAAGCCCGGAGCACTCCATTGTTTTCAATGGAGCTCCCAAAATTCCATTATTCTAGTAACGTTTAGAAGGGCTCCAGCCATGAGAGATGCACTTGTTAAGTCTAGCCCTGAGGTAAAAGCATCAGGTAACTGGTTATCCAAAAGAAAAGGTTTTTTTAAATGCTCGTCATGTAGGGCATGTAAATTTGGAACTAATACCACTGAATTCACGAATGCATTTGAATCCAAATCAACTATGATCAAAGGGTTAATCACTTGCCGCACTGACTTTGCTGTATATGTATTACAATGTACATGCCACCTCAAATATGTAGGCAGCACAAAGCTACAAGTCTATAACCGTATACTACAGCATTTGCGGGCAATAGTAAATACAGACTCCAGTTACCCGGTTGCCGGCCCTTTTAGCCTTGTACATAACAACAATCTTAACAACCTAAGTTATTATGTAATCAACGCAGTACTCAAATCACACAGGGGGGGGGGGAATTGTGAAAGAAAACTCAGACAGTTGGAATCTCATTACATTCTAATCTTAGATACGAAGATGCCAAATGGGCTAAATACAGAAGACATGTATAATTTCCTGTAAATATCTCTTTCATGAACGTATGATTTTATTCAGCAATGTGCTGGTAATTAGTGGTGGTGTTTTTTAACCTGATTTCGAATGAAGTATTGGGACTCGGTCTTACCTATATTTACTTGGTTTTACCTGAAATTTTCCCGTTTTACTTGGTCGTACCTGGTGCTAGTGGGCTTTATGGCGTCTTGTACAGATTTTAACTACCTTTAACTATTCTAAACTACTTTTCAAAGCTTGCGGGCACATATTGGACACTCCTGTTATGTATATATGGATATTTATCTTTTTATATATTTATATATTTAATCATGAACAGGCTTTACAGCTTGTCATCTATCAGTTATGATGCACTGCAGGTTTATTAACTTTTTTCGAAATCTTTCTTTTCTGTTAAAGAAGTACATCCAAATACCTAGAGTAGTGCACTTGCACTTTATTCTCAAATTGGATGGTTTAGACTTGGCTCTAGTTCTACAATGTATGGCAACTAAAGGGTGCAACGTAATGCAGTAAATGTCATATACACACATATATATATATATATATATATATATATATATATATATATATATATATATGCACAAACTATATATATAGTTATACCTGTATAATATGAGGTATTTTTGTATGGATCCTTATGTCATGAGGTATTGTTTACATATGCATATGCACTTTATAGTACTAGAAATAATCAGGCACTAAATCAGCCTCCATTATTAATTAGTGCTAGACCTGGCATCTTTGGCGTGGTTTTCCCCTATCTTTTTGCCTCTACCTCCTGTATTTTTATTTATTTTTTTTTTTTTAAAAACCTTTATTGAAATACGCGTATCAATACAAGCGCAGGCCTACAACCACAGGGGCCGGCCGCAAAATCAGGAGAGCCAAAAAGGAGCAACATCAATGTGTACGGCAAAATGAATACAGTATAGACGTGGAATAAAGTCGCTACACAGGAAGCGCCAGGATAAGAAAGGTTCCATTTTATGCTTTATAGAGGAGGCAGTAGCCATATCTACCAGGGCGTCATGCAACATACACAGAAAAAAAAAAGGGGGGGGGGGACGGGAGGGATATAGCCCCCCACGCAATCAGGTAACCATAGTAGGGCAAGGCCCAACGACATCCCATGCCCATCAAAGGGTCAAAAATAAAGGACAAGCCATAGCAGACAATTGAATAGGACGCCACATAGACAGCCCACCCGCCCCGAAAAAGGAGAAAGTGCAGACACTCGCGAATCGAAGGAGAAAGAACAAAGGGACATAGCCCACCCCCTAGAAAGGAAGCAAAAAGGGACCATAGAACAAAACAAGCTAAAATAACAAACACCCCCCCCACCCTACATCACTGTAATGGCTATGGCCTACCCCACTAAACAGCGTGCCTGTCGCCCCAGAGTCACCCGAAATATAGAAGAAAAGAGAAAGGGAGAAATAACGGAGAAAGAAAAAGGTGAAAAAGAGAGAAGAAGAGGAAAAAGGAGAGAGAGAGGAGAGGAGCCGGCGATCGAAATACAGAACACCTCTCCACCCGCAACAAAGGATCAATAATCGAGGTCAAAGAGGATACTGAGAAAAGCCTACACAGAGGATGGAAACAGAAACTGTTCAAATAACGAGGCCCGGAGATGCCATGAACAAAACAAAAGTCCCGCAGGCACCCAGGCACAATCACCCCTGTCCACTTCGATGAAGAGCAGAACTGCCAGACCCCGGCATGGCCAAGAAACAGTACGATATAGTGGGATCATACCAGTCAGGGAAAGCAAGTGGAATCTTCGCGGAACACCGTCCCGGCCACCAAGAAGCAACCAGGAAAACTCGGCAGCAGTCAGAATGCAAAAGTACACCGAATATCCATGTGGCCAAGTACAAAAACTGGGCTGTCCAGCACGAAGCAAAGAAATCAGGATGTAGGAAACACTGCAGCATCGGCACCGGGTCCACTTGATCCCATAGAATCGAACACCCATCTGTAGATCCCAGCACCGCAGCTGGAGGAGTCTCAACAATACCAACTCGGGGAGACGACACAGCATCACAAAATAGCGGAGCAACCATGGCGGCGATCCGCAACTCCAAGGCCCGGCATTTCAAGGACAGGTCGATCCGCAGAGCAGCCAGGGCAAACGAGACATCACTTCGTGTAGGGGCCGCCCAAAGCAAACGAGGTCCGGGGAGAGCAAATGCAGCAACGTCCCTGTCCCCAGGAGGAAGACACTCCGAGGGGCCATCCGCCATCTTGAACAAATCGCCCGCCGCCATTGTCTCGTCCGCCTCCAAGTCCACCATGAGCGCCGGAGGCCCCAAGACACACAGCCGATCCGCGGCGGACGGCGCCTGGCGGAGAAAGGAGAGTCACCAGAAGAACAGGCGTGCTCCCCACAACTCTCGGGGAGCCCTGCACCGGATCCCAGGCGGGACAATCAACAGGAGTGGGCGTCACACCCAAGGGGTGCCGGACAACGCGGCATCTCTCTCTGGTCCGGCAAGCAATCGGGCATGTGGGGCGGCCCACTATCGGGGGTGGGTCTGCTCCAGTGCCACCGGCTCGCGGCTCTCAGGCTCCCACCATCGGGTCTCTCCACCGGTTCCGGACCTTCGGCACTCCGAACACCTCCGGGCAGGCACTGCACTCGAGGCCCCGGCGCCAGGGCCGGGAAGGCCGGCAAGACAACAAGGGCAGAACTCAGAAACCACTGCACGCCGGAGCCCCGGAAACAGACGGTAAGTGAAGGCTCTTCCTTAGTAACCGATATCGGAACGCCCCGAACAGGATTAAAGACAGGATAGGTGGCGGGGAGGAAGGGATCACGGAGCGAGGCGTTTATGCGACCGTTCCGATCGCCATCTTGGCTCCTCCCCCTACCTCCTGTATTTTTGATGCTGTGCTGGATTTCGTTTTTGCTGGTTTAGATGCTTTGGACACTCTGACACTGCTGATCAGTGCCAGGGTATAAGTGCTCCCTATGTAAATTGTGATTGTAATTGGTTATCCCTGATTGGCATATTTGTATCACCATAAAGTCCCTAGTAAAGTGCACTGGGTGTGCCAGGGCTGGTGATGACAAATCCTACTAGTGGGCCTGCAGCACTGATTGTGCCACCCACATGAGTAGCCCTAGAATGGTGTCTCAGGCCTGCCACCGCAGAGCCTGCATGCAGTCTATGTACTGCCATGTCCTCCTGGTCAGTGTCCCCACTGACCAGGCCTGACCCTTCCCTTTTTGTGCACATTAGTCACCCCTATGGAAGGCCCAAGGTACCCCCCTGGGCTGGGTGCAGTGTATGTGAAAGGTGTGGCATGTACTGGTGCAGGTGACATGCTCTGGTAGTGAATGGCAGCCATTTTCGTTTTTCACTATGGTAAGGCTATCTTGCTCCATAGATTAACATGGGGGATGCTGGCTACAGTGGCTACCAGCATTTCTTCTCATAGGAACAAGATAGGACATCCCTGAACTCAGAATTTAATAACACATCTTTTAGGAAAGGTTGTTTTTAACCCCTTCCACGCTCATGACGAGCTGGGCTCGTCATGAAGTAGCCTCCTCGCACGCTCATGACGAGCCCAGCTCGTCATGTAACATGCACTTTACAGATTCTCAGCACAGCAGGGGAATATGCTGAGCATCCATGGGGTTAAATCCTGTGTTTGAGAACAGCACTTTTAGAAAGTTGCTGTTCTCTTGTCTGACCCTTCTGTGTGCCTTGGCCTGTTTGTGTATTGACTGTCTGGTTTGAGAGTGACAGGGGCTGGGGATTCCCCAGGAGGCTGGCTGAGTCAGCCCTAGGCTGAATGACTGCATTTGCAACTTGAGTGGTGGGAGGAGATAGCACCTGGGCCTGAATAGGGCTGTGGTTGCCTTCCACAATGCTGGCTCAACCTCCTGCTGGGCGGCTGACGACCCTGCCCCTCACTCTGAAAGGAAAGGAGAAGCCAGGAAAACAAAGTACTCAAGAAAAACCCAGAACTGGTTCAGACCGGGCTCAGGGCCCACTTGCACAAAGAGAACAAAGACTTTTAGGGGTATAAGTGCAGGACCCCTGACAACAGAAAATTAGATCATCCTGGAATCAAGAAGGAACCTCTGCCAAGGAGAAAACTGAAACTGAAGAATGAAGATTGTCCAGCTGTTGCTCTGCTGGATTGCCCTGCTGTTGCTTTGCTGCCAAGGAGAGGGGAAGGACTTTGCTTTGTGCTGTGTCCCCTTGCTTGAAGGAATCTCCAAGAGCCTGAGAAGAGCTGCCTCCCTGTTCTGAAGTCCCAGAAAAAAAGGACTCCCCCCCCCCCAGCTTCCCCTGAGCTCTACTGAGAGAGTTCGGTCCTTCCTGGAGTGCTTGGCCCATGTGTGGTGCCTCTGGAAGTTGTACCTGTGTTGGGAAGCTGGAAACTAAGCTTGAGAGACTTTGCTAGAGAAAATTTATCGCATTGCTCGCTGCGGAGCGCATCCCCACCAGTGCGAGAAGATTCCCGCCGCTACGAAGGTCAAGATCGTCGCAGCGCCTGTTGCCGCTGTCAGAGCCATCGCATCCTTCGCTTGCGGGACGCACCCGATCGGTGCGGGAAGTCTAACATCGCTGCGAGTGTCGTCGCAGAGCCTGTCGTCGCTGGGTGAGATCGCCGCACCGCCTGCTTGCGGACCGCATCACGTCGCTGCGAGAGTCATCGCCGAAGCCAATGCATCGAGGAGCTGCGAGAGAGAAGATCACCGCTGGTCCGTGCATCGTTGCCCTGGAGATCATCGCACCTCCAAAGATCGTCGCATCGTACGTTCGCGAGAACAAACTTCCTACGGAACTTATGCACCGGAATCCATACAAGTGGCCTTCCTCCCCATACAGACCGGATTCGTCGCAACACGCCCGCTGCTGCAGCGGGGCTGTCGCAAACGCCTCCCCAGGGTCTCTGGAGCAACGCATCGCTTGTTTTCCACCGTACCAGCTTCTGCTTTTGAAACTTTGTCGCAACTAAAGGTCCTGTGAGCTAAACGTGACGCAACTGTGAACTTTTCACGTAACTGTGGATTATTTTAACGCAACCTGAAGAATTTTTTTCGCAACCTTAAGAACTCTTTTGAAACCATATTCTTGAACTGTGTATGTTAGATTTTTGTCGTTTTGGTCTTGTGTAGTTTACATTAAATACCTTTATTTTTCCAAACTGTTGTGGAGTCAGTTTGTGGTGTTTTTACTGTGTTACTGTGAGTGTTGGTACAAATACTTTACACATTGCCTCTGGTTAGCCTAGACTGCTTGTGCCAAGCTACCTAGAGGGTGAGCAGGGATTATCTCAGAGGGTTTCCTCCTTATCCTGACTAGAAGCAAGGGTCCCTATTTGGACAGTGGTACCCACCCCTGCCAACTAGAGACCCCCATTTCTAACAATTAGTATATTGCTGGCTATGATGTTTAATAGTCGGGTGTACTCTGTGATTTTTAATCATTTGCACTAGCACTTTACTAATGTGTATCCCCTCCAGTATATACATAAATTGAAAGCTGATGTATTCAACATTCCATCAATTTAATTTGACCCATAATTATATTATCATAGCAACATTTGTTGAGAATTTGTATTACATTATGTCTTATATTGTGGACACATTTTAATTGGCTGTTTGTGTTTGAGCATACCAGAACAATGTACAGTATGTTTTCCAGCTCTTTTGAGAGGGAGGGGTATACTCTGGTCGGTTTACACTGTGTCACTTTAAATTGAATCACTGTGGTCCAGTGCGTCGTGTGATCAAGCCCACGGTGACGCGGGAGAAACGCGTAATACTGGGCATTTGCCACAAGAAAGCTGTTTGATAATGCACTGGAATAAAAAGCACTTTATTTAACTTTGCTCTGTGTGGTCCGTACCTTTTTCCTGCCGTGACGTGGGCATTTCATGAAGTTGATTGCTTTATATATATATACACCATAAAAGACGCTGGTCTCTTTGCCTCTTTATGGCGGCGGGCTCGAGATGAGGTCGCGACCCTCAACAAACACACACCATGATTCTTAGTCCTTCACCAAAGAATCCACTCGAGCCCAATTCCATGAAGCGCGTGATTTTTATTCAAACCTGCAGCAAGTAAAACGCCCGACGTGTTTCGGTGCAGCCGCACCTTGGTCACGGGTCAAGGAACCGTTTGTATGTTTACAATACATATGGAAGTAGGACTACTGGTCTCTACACTCAGTTTGGCAGCCATTTTGTAATGGGGTTTGTTACATCGTGACCAGCATGAATGTGATATCAATAAAGTTTCATGATTGAAGCATTTTTTATATATACATATACAATTGTATAATGGTGTACTACCTTAAATACACCTTGTTTTCAACTTGATTACAAACATTTTACCATTGTGAATAAACGTAATAAAAAAGTGAAAGAAAACAGTTATCACTGTGAAAATATTTTACCGTTTGGCCAACGTCTAAACAAGGAACCAGCTTGTTCTTTGTTGGCAAAATAAATGTCCTAATATTCAGCCCAAGTGGGCTAATGACACTCAATATAACCGTTAAGTCCAATTCCAGATTTATACCGGGGAATCACATGTCCGCCTGATCAATTCTGCCCCAGTGGGCCTAGTTCAAATGACATCCAAATAAATTTAGATTTCACAATATTATTTCCTTCACCAATCAAAATTAATTCTTCTCTCAACGACTTTAGTCTGATGTGGTGCTGTCACAATTGATCTAGTTGCTATTTCTTCAAACTGAATTGCTGACAATTTTGTCTCCTACAAAAAACTGAAAATAGTGCCATCAATGTATATAAAAAGTGAATTAAAAACAAACACTATGAGGGCATTGGAAAGTGGGATTGAAAATGTCGAATCTGTTTTAGATATTGTATTGGAGTAATCATTGAATGTGGGTTGTGTGAGTTTAAGTCTTTTTAAACCTAAATCAAGATTTCTGCCCCAAATACACAATGACGCCATCGAGATTTTTTAAAAGGGAATTATCTTGGAATTCAAGAAATTGGATAAGCGTCCTAAATTTGTAGGTGGTAATTTCAATAGCAATCAATTCAAGGCAGTCATAGAACTTCAAAAGAATAGGTCCATAATCATAAAAAAATCAGGCAAAGGCGGGAATGTGGTGGTTTGGCTGAGGCAAATGTATTTGGATGAAGGAAAACGACAACTGGAAGATGTTGAAAGTTATCAGATTAGTAACAGGTTAATTTATGAGAAAAGTAATGAGGTTTTTAAATCTAAACTATTAACCTAGGTGCACTTATCTACTGGTCCATGCCCGTATGTGCTGTGCAACTGGCGAGGATTTTCTGCTGCTGCTCATCTGCGGAGTTCGTAAAATATATATAAATATTTTTTTTTTCACTGAAAAAAACAAAGGTTACAGGGACATAATAGGTAGTTATAGTTAAGATTTAGTTTCCATAGAAGAGCGGTTTTGTTTTGCCAATAACTTTGGCGTTGTTTGACGGATCTTCCCAAAATTCTCTAAACTAATTTGATGCTCACTTCAGCTGCTGTCTGGAAAGTTTTGGGGTGATCCGTGAAGCGGGCTGAGTAAAAAGGGGAGAGGGGTCTCAAAACACGTTTTACCCATGTCTATTCCCATAGGGACTTTAGACACAACTACAGCCCGAACCGCTGGACGGAATTACAGCAAATTTGGCAGAAAGGTAGATCTTGGTCCAGAGTAATGCATTTTAGTAGTAGGGTGTAAATCCGTTCAGTAGTTTTAGAGATATTAACCAAAATTAAATTTTGTATATCTCGGGGTGAGGTGCTCCATGAATTTGACAGTCCTCGTGCTGTAATCTTATTGGCTGTCAACACTTCAGCAAGGAAGTGTTGGCAGCCATCTTGGGACTCGGCTTCAGCCGAGCCCTCCAAAAAATGTTAAAAATAGACAAAAGGGGAATAATAACCTGACCCCCTAAATGTGGTGGTAAAGACCTAGAGGGACCAAGCTGGGGTTTAAAAAATAATAATTTTTTCAATTTTGCCTCAAAATCACAGGCAGAGCAGTGGATTTGTGGCGAAATTGGGGAAAAAAACAAGTGCTGTCTCCAGCACTTGTTATGAAATGAGCTACCAGGTGGGGTAGGTCCCAGGGGCATTTTGTTTTTTTTAAAAAGGAGGGAGGCACACAAGACCACCCTCTTAAGGCTCTTAGAGCCCCGGGGACCACCACCTTCCTGAGGCTTTATTCACATAATGGAGGAGGGGCTTCACAGATCCCCTTCCTGGGCTTCCTCGGAACCCCGGGCACCATCACCTCCCCTGGACTTTGATTATATTTATGGAGGGGATCTGTGAGGACTCCACTCCTGGGCTTATTGCAAGGAATGGGGGGCAACACAGACCCTCCTCGGGCCTGGGGGACCACCACCTCCCTGGGGCCAAATGATTTAAAAAGCTGGGAGGGGTCACACGCCGCCTTCCTGGGCCATATACAACCCCGGGGACCACCACCTACCTGGAGCCAGCCCTTGCAGATCAAAGGAGGGGGGCCACCTGGCCCAATTCTGGAGCCAATAATGAGTTATGCTCAGATTTTGATCGTACAAAACCAGTGAAAATCAGCGGTTATAGTTACCTGAGATAACTATACGTTACGCCCCTGCAATGCACTCCTTATGACCTCACATATTTCATCACTCATGACATGGTCAGTGACATCACTGACGACATCTCAAATGACCTCACTGATTATATCATCCACAGTATCACTCATACCTCCATAAAACCTCTCCTATGCCCACTCACACACTCATTCACAAACCCATTCAAGTACTTACACAGCCCCACACATATCCATAGAGCCACTCACACACCCACACACTCACTCATAGAGCCTGATCATACAACCAGTCACTCGCCCATACAGCCACTCACACAGCCACACACTCATCCATACAACCTATCAACATAGCCACTCACTCACCTACACAACTGCTCACATACTCTCTCACACAGCCACTCACATACCCAATCACACATCCATACAAATCCTCATAAAGCCATTCACTCACCCATACAGCCAATCCCACAGACACTCACTCTCCCATACAGCCACTCACACACCAATTCACTTAACCAAACACTCCCTCAAACAGTCCCTCACTCACCCATACATCCACTCACACACCCAGTCACTCATACAGGCATTCAGACACCAACTCACTAACCCAAACAGTCACTAACACATCCCTTCACCCACCCATTCAGCCACTCCTACAGCCACTCACTCATCCTCCAATACAGCTACTGACACACACACTCGCTCACCAATACAGCCACTCACACAGCCACTAAGTTACCCACACAGCGACTCAGACACCCACTTATACATCCATGTAGCCACTAATGCACCCACTCACACACCTGTGGAGTCGCTCAGACTCCCACTAACACACGTATACACACAGCCACAAAGTGACTCACATAAACATGTTAAAAAAATGAATCACTCATTAGTAGTACAAAAAGTATACTAATTTAAGTTTTGTCATACCTTAGTGAATACGTTTAACTCATAAAAACGTTTAGAAAACACAATCACTGGATAATGTCATTTGAGATGTCATCAAAAATGTAGTTTGAGATGTCATCGGTGATGTCACTGACCATGTCATGAGTAATGTAGTATGTGAGGTCATAAGCAGTACATTGCGGAGGCATACGTTATAGTTAGCTCAGATAACTATAACTGCTGAATTTCACTTGTTTTGTACAAGTGAAATCTGAGCTTAACTATAATATCCCTGTAACCTTTGTTTTTTAGATTATATATATATAAATATATATACATACATATTTATAAAATTGTCTAGTCTGCCAAAACAATGATCTGGCCAGTCAAAACATAGTCCCATCTCTCGATCAATGGCTATCCATGTTTTTGATTAAAAAAACCTGGTAACCCTACATAGTGCCCCCTGGCTATAGCTTTGAATAACTATTATTAAGGTGACGGGGTGTGGCCACAGGTTGTCAGGCCACGCTTAACTGTGAGGGTTACAGTAAAACTACCAGAGCCCAAAATTTCCAGGTGCTGGCTCATAGTCCTCTTGGTGCCGCCCCTACTGGGAAAGAAAACTCAAGATAAAATAAAGAAGACACAGTACAATGAGAATTGTAAAATATGTAATTAATTAAAAAATGAGAGCACGAGCCAGGCATCTTGCTAATCCAAGAAATAAACGCAGACATGTGTGTTCTCTACGTGTATTCCTAAAGACCAGCTTCCTTTCAACAAGCATTGGCAAAGCCAATAGGTCTTGCCAATGCATGAGTTATTGGATTTGCCAATATGTTTTAGCAATGTTGTACACAAGAGTGTCTGCTGTTCAGTATAGCTAAGAGTTAGTAGGGTAAAGGAGAGTGTCGTGAAGTGTTAAAGTGGAGTAGAGTGTTATGGAGTGGTGTGGGGTGGTGTACAGTAGAGTTGAGGGGCGTGGATGGGGGAGTGAAGTGGAGTCCCATGAAGTAGCATACAATGTTGTGGAGTGTGAAGGAAGGAGGAGAGTGTTATAGACTGGAATGGCGTAGAGTTGAGTGGCGTAGAGTGGAGTACTGAGTCAGAGTCAGAGTTGAGTAGAATGCCATAGATTGGAGTGGCATAGAGTGCAGTGGAGTGGTGTAGAGCAGAGTGGAGTGGTGTAGAGGGTGTTGAGCAGAGTAGAATATTGTAGAGTAGATTGTCGTGCAGTGGAGTAGATTGTCTTAGAGTGGAGTGGCATAGAGTGGAGTCGTGTGTCATAGAATAGAGTGGAGTAAAGTGGCATGGAGAGAAGCAATTTAAACGGCAGGCCCAGCAAACTATTGCACAGAAGATACTTTTGACAGCAGACCTGTTGTGTGGCATTATTAAGAAAGCCTATGTGTATCTACTTTGTGAAAAAAAAACTGTAAATCCAACAACGTTATCATGACTGCAAAGTAAAACAAATGAATGTACACAGACAATTATTAAGTCGCACTCCTTCTTTTTTGAAAGGCTAAGCCAATCAAACAGCAGGCATTTCCAATACGGAATCACAAACCAGCAATTAAAATTCTGTTGCGTCAGTGACATCAAAACATTAAAACACACAAGCTTAACAAAAAAACCAGCTTGATTCCCAATCACCTACTGGAGCACAAAAATGACAATGCAACCATATATGAAATACAACAGTCTTGACAGATAGCTCACCCAGGCTGAAGAACCGGGTTATTTAAGACCCAGCGGCGCCAGGGGCACGCCCAAAGTCTTCGGGTTCACCTGTCTTAGAGTACATTGACACGGGACTCTTCGTGGTGACGTCAAAGATCGAATTTATTGACTGCAGCCAGAAACAGAAGTCCTAGAAATCATCACGGTATGAGTTCTCAGGAGACTGCTCAATTTTACAAAGCAAGTCATCCCTTTTTATTCCAAAAATCACATTCCAGACAAATACCTTACATTTACGAACTGTCCAATCACATGTATCCACACCAGAGGTATCGCATGACGGTAAAACCCACTTTTCAATTACCCGGCCCATGATCAATCATCGGACAAACCCATCATTCTTCTTAAGACAGGCTGAACGAACCCATAATAAAAAGGACCACAACCCATATCATAAATAGACCATAAAGAAAGAAACAGAAACAGGTGGGAGAAGGATAAGACATATTTGTGTGTAGTAAAACTTTACGATGTCCTGTGCTTTGATCCTCAATCTTGATCAGCTACTGGGAAAGGAACTGGCCTAACAAGGTCGGCTTCAGGCAACAGGGTCAGTTCACTCAGGTCATTCAGAAGTCAGCTAAAGTGTACGTGTACTAAAGACTCGTTCGGCCGTAGTCATCGGCCTATGTGAGGGCAACCACAAAATGGCTGCCATATACAAATTGGAAACCAAGGTTCAGAACGGAATCTTCAAAAATACTGCGAATCCTTGTGCGTAACGTAGCGAAATCACTCGTACTTGCCGAACTCATTGGTTACCTTTCCTCGTTACCCAAATCGTAACGGAACCATGACATTTGAAACATGGGTTCAGAATTCACAGAACCTCGGACCCTCCGTTTGCCCTTACATAGGCAATCACTCAGTCTATATCGGAGTCGATATCAATTCTCATCAGATCACCAAGGTGCTGTTGAAGCATTATCTTGTTCCTCTGTGTATCTCTCGAGGCAGGCGATCCCCTGACACACATAGTAGCACAAAGGCCACATATGGCAGGACCGCACTGTATACAAAGACAACACGAGAAAAGAACTACTAAAGCCACACCAATGATCATCAGAAGCTTCCATCCCCAAACGGATAATAGTCCCCAAAACCATCCAGTTAACAACCAATCTCCTTTGTCCACATGTATAGACTCAGAGATCTTATGTAACTTGGAAATGGCCTCGTAAACAGTCGGAGCATTATCTGGGATAAAAACGCAGCAAATCGATTGGATAACTTTACATACTCCACCTCGATCTGCGAGTATGACGTCTAAAACCATACGATTTTGTAACGTCATAAGGCGATCTGCTTGAAGCTCAGCGGTCAGATTACTAAGGGCACTGGCAGTTTCGTTTATGGTGGATTCAACCACTCTCGTCAATTGCCGTAAACCTCTACTGTTAGCCATAGATCCCCAAAACGGTAGGAAACCCTTAAAGAAGTCTCCCACTTCCTGTCCAGCGGTATCCTCCCGATCGAAGACACCTCTAACAACTCTTGTCTTGTGGTAATCTGCCCTTAAAGAAATGGGGTAGCCCAACAATCTAGGACCTGGGTGATCAACAATATTATAAAACAATGGTCCACAGATTATTATTCCAAAATGTCACAGTTAGTCAACAAGTTCATACTTCATTGGGAGAGTATAATGATCTACTCTTGATCAATAGATTGAATAAACAACGCAACAGCAAAACAAATCAAATATTCAGTGGTGATTCATTTATTTTTATTTTTCTACCACTTTTTTTAACGATGTAAATAATTGTTCAGAGTACATCTGGGTCATAAAGATTGCCCCAAATGGAGCGTGCAAACATAGAAAGAAGTGATAAAGTTTAGTGATAAGAAAAGAAAGGAATTGCAAAGATAAGTGGCATAAAAAACAATTGATTATATTATACACAAGGATCCATAGTTATCCCTACACTAAGACCTGGCCTATCCTAAGTCACACGTTAATTAAAAGGTCACTCTGAAACCTATATTGGTGATTGTAATGCACGGGGGAGTGACAATATATAGGTCCGGGTAAATATTTAGATGGATGTCGACGTTTCGACTCGGCTTCTGGCCTGTCGGTGATTTAAACCTGGGCCTTGCGAGTCTTCATCAGGACTGTAATGGGCAACCATACACCAATGGATGACCCTACAAGACAAAAGAATTTGTCTAAAGACGGCTCACTGCTTTCCCATAGAGAACTGAAAACGTCCGCTTGAACTATCCTTGAGTGATTCTTCTATTTTGATACACATGTAACAAGGTAATCTCCTTTCAACTAACTCTCCACATTTGGGATGAGGTTGCGGTTTGGTATTTTAAGTCCTCATGAAACTGTTGTATTCTAGGAGGACTCTTTCTTCATTCATTGACTGAACAAAAAGAAAAAAATATATCAGAATTCGTCCTCACCGTTAGGGTAAGTTATTGACCCTTGGTCTTTCAATCCATTTGAACTATTTTAATTCGCAACAGCCGTCTTTAGACAAATTCTTTTGTCTTGTAGGGTCATCCATTGGTGTATGGTTGCCCATTACAGTCCTGATGAAGACTCGCAAGGCCCAGGTTTAAATCACCGACAGGCCAGAAACCGAGTCGAAACGTCGACATCCATCTAAATATTTACCCGGACCTATATATTGTCACTCCCCCGTGCATTACAATCACCAATATAGGTTTCAGAGTGACCTTATAATTAACGTGTGACTTAGGATAGGCCAGGTCTTAGTGTAGGGATAACTATGGATCCTTGTGTATAATATAATCAATTGTTTTTTATGCCACTTATCTTTGCAATTCCTTTCTTTTCTTATCACTAAACTTTATCACTTCTTTCTATGTTTGCACGCTCCATTTGGGGCAACCTTTATGACCCAGATGTACTCTGAACAATTATTTACATCGTTAAAAAAGTGGTAGAAAAATAAAAATAAATGAATCACCACTGAATATTTGATTTGTTTTGCTGTTGCGTTGTTTATTCAATCTATTGATCAAGAGTAGATCATTATACTCTCCCAATGAAGTATGAACTTGTTGACTAACTGTGACATTTTGGAATAATAATCTGTGGACCATTGTTTTATAATATCGTTGTGGTAATCTGCAGCAGCAGTATACGTAGGAGGCAACAAGTATCCAACATAACACGTTCCCGAAAAATAAGGGGGCAACCATGTATATGCTCTGTTGTAACAAACAAAATACGTGCCCTTAGCTGCCAAAAACGGCGGGGAAGATTGAGACGTAAAAACGTACGTCTGAGTACAAACACTCTTCCCCAGCTCAGCTTTCTGATTTTTGCCATTACCTTGCAGACACAATTGACCTCGGTGGGGTACGACCCAAATCGGAGGTGACCTCTTTCGTTTCTGCCTTTCACTCAGACTAACACTGTAACCAGTCGTGTTCCATCCAACATAAGCTGCTAACTCTTCCTTAGGAATGATCCTGTACGTATCGATATCTCTGCTCATATTCATAACCCCCTTCACCAAGGCTTGATTACTCAAGTTTTCTCTCATGGAATGCAGAGGATAAACTTCCAGGGCGTAAATGAACATAGTCTGAAAAGCCCATATCGACCGATTCTGACTAAACGGTAAGATCAGATAAGGAACAACTCTACCTGTAGTATGTGGCTTAAAACCACACACCCAACAATTAATAATGTTCACTACCAACTGATGTTGGTGCAGTAGCTGTATGAATGTGTTATGTACAAATTCTGACCTTCTAATCTGCTCGTGTTCAGGTAGGACATGAAAAGAATGCAAATAAGTAGCAGTAGAAAAAGACATAGATTGGGAGGTGGGTGCAGAAGTCAATTGGGTAGTGAAAACAATCCAACCCACCAATGCTAACGTCATGCTTAAAAACATCAGAACACATTATCAGAAAACATTTGCTATACATTAATTTACACAGTTTCATTTTAAAGTTCATTTTCTCAGCAGCTCTCTCTCTCCCAGAAAACTCCATCCTCTAACCGTGCTGTTCGCAGCAGTTGGTTTTCTTCCGATAAGGAATGCGTCTATCAGTTCAGGGAACGCCCTGAGACCAACCAGAACCGTCGACCTTGTGTCTACACAGCTGCAATCCCAAGTCTTTATACCGCGACCCTACAACTGAGCTGGGATGGCAGCTCGAAAAAGAAAAATAGGCCAAAACAGTTTCTTGGATGAGATAGTGCAGTTCTCCAAAAACAAAAGAAAAATTATGCTTTAATTTGTCTATCGTTTCTCGGTCGCAAATTATAACGGCCTTTACCAGGCACTGTATGATCTTTAAACAAAAGTTCAGGCTCAGTGGTGTCCAATCTCAGATGCGGAGGTACAGCTGCTTGCAAAATGTCGTCGTCCTCTAGTTCAGAATTTGTCCATACTAGATGTGCATCGGTAATGGCATGAACTTCGGCACTCGTTCTGTCTCTGAGTCACCAATATCATCACGGATCCACTGGTCGTACGGCAGAGGTAAAGGCACCCTCTTACAATGTACGCCGTGGACCCAATTTCGCTTCCCGAAGACCTTCACCGAAGTTCTTGTTGACAGAAGCACCTGGTGGGGGCCGGTCCAGCGGGGCTGCTCGTTTTTGGTCCGCTGAAAGTTCTTTACCAGGACCCAGTCACCGGGATTGATGGTGTGACCTGGATCCACAGATGCTGGTGGCAAGTTATCATGAACCTGTTGATGCAAGACACGCAATTTAGCCGTCAAATCATACAAATAGTCCACCAACACAGGATATTCGATGTCACTAAACTTCACTGGCCTCGGCACTCCCCACACATTCGCCGGGCGACCAAAAACAATTTCATAAGGACTAAGGCCAATTCGGGAATGCACTGTAGTTCTAGTTGACAAAAGTGCCAACGGCAAAGCATCTGACCATTGAAGACCAGAACTCATCTGAATTTTGGCTGACTTTAACTTCAAAGTGCTATTGTAACATTCCACTAATCCAGCTGATTGGGGATAATTTGCGGCATGAAACTTCTGTTTTATGCCCAAACCCTCACATACTTTTTTCATAATCTTCCCCACGAACTCACTTCCATTATCACTCCACACCATCCTTGGCAATCCAAATCTAGGGAAATATTCTTTGAGCAAGAATCTAGCTGTGGACAAGGCTGTATTGTCTTTTAGGAGTATGCCTCTACCCATCTAGAAAAGGCACAAACAACTACAAGGGCGTATTTCAGGTTGTTACATCTTTCCATGTGGATAAAATCCAATTACAGAACCTCGAACGGATACGTCGGAGGCGCAAAGTGACCAGCTGGAGTTGGAGTTCCCTTGCCAGGATTATACATCAGACACACCATACAATTCTTGATCACATTCTCAGCACATTTGGGAATTCCAGCATTCTGCCACACTGGAGCCAACAACTTACAAATTCCTTTCACACTAATGTGAGACAAACCATGTGCCATCGTAACCACCGCAAGCACATATGCATCCGGCAACATCCATCTTTGGTGTTCTGATAACTCAACCCAACAAAGAGTCGAATCCAATCTACCCGTAGTTTCTCTCCACACGCTCTTTTCACTTTCAGTAGCTTCAGCTTGGATTGATTTCACACTCTCAATCGTATCTTCACACATTCCCACTGCACCAATCCATCTCGCAGGGCCTGCAACATACATTCGACTCATCACATTTCTCGCTGTTTCTTTCGCAACTTCATCCGCAAACGCATTACCACGACCAACATCATCCGTAACCTTCCGGTGAGCACTACACTTCACAATCGCAACTTGCTTCGGCAAAGTAAGTGACTCCCGAAGCTCATTCACCAACTGTACATGTTGAATCTTAGTCCTATGCGACGTCATAAATCCTCTTTCTCTCCACAAGCGTCCAAAACTGTGGGCAACACCAAACGCATACTGACTATCGGTGTACACATTCACTCTCTTTCCCTCAGATAAAATACACGCTCTCGTTAATGCAATCAACTCTGCTGCTTGCGCCGAATTATGGCTCACTCGTGCAGTTTAAACAATTGTGCATAATGGCGTTATGGCATATGCTGCAGTCGTATCACCATTCGGGAGCTTATAGCATGACCCATCAACCCATAGCGTACCATCACGATCCAAAAGAGGAGTGTCTTTCAAGTCGACTCTCCCCTTTGTTTCCTCTTCCGTCCTCAAAAAAAAATCATGCTATTCCTGACCATCTGCATCCACAGAAATCGGCAACAATGTCGCTGGATTCAATACATTGCACCGCTTGATATGCACATGACTAGCCAAAAGCGTCAATTCATAACCCGACAACCTCGCACTAGTAAGGTGTTGAGTCTTTGTTTGATTTAATAAAGTGTCCACTGCATGTGGAACCATCACAACCAACGTATTGTCCATCACCAATCCAGCAGACTGTCGGATAGAAACAGCCGCTGCCGCTGTAGCTCTCAAGCAACTTGGCAACGCTCTAGCTACCGGATCTAAAGTCGACGAGAAATACGCACATGGACGCAGCTTATCACCAAATTGTTGAGTCAAAACTGACAATGTACAACCCTCTCTTTCGTGGACGTACAGTGTAAAAGGCTTACTGTAGTCGGGAGTACCCAACACTGGAGCAGAACACAATGCATTGCGCAATTCAGAAAAACTCTTCTGACAAACGTCAGACCAAGGAAGACGATTCGGTATATCCTTACAAGTCAATGCCAACAGAGTTTTGGCCAGCAGAGAAAAATTCGGAATCCACTGTCTACAATACGATGTGATACCCAGAAAAGCACGTACCTCTCTCTGCATATTTGGCACAGTCATTCGAGCAATCGCTTGAATTCGTTCTGGGGTCAACCTTCTTCCCTCCTTCGACAAGAGATGACCTAAGTAGGTCACTTCTTGGCGACAATACTGCAACTTTGAAGGTGACACTTTATGATGCAAGTCAGACAAATGTCGTAGCAAAGAAGGAGTAGCTCTTTTACAAGTTTCCTCATCATCAGCAGCCACTAATAAATCGTCAACATACTGAATAAGAGCAGTACCAGCAGGTATCGCAAGAGTATCAAGCTGAGTTTTCAAAGCCTGGCTGTAAATGGAAGGACTTTCACAATAGCCTTGAGGAGCGCGTTTAAACCGGAAGCTTCGGCCTCCTAAACAGAAGCCGAAAATATCTCTACTCTCTTCGGCAATTGGAATGCTGAAGAAAGCATTCTTCAGATCTATAACTGAAAACCAGGCAGCTGAAGCCGGAATCATGGTCAGCAAAGCAGTAATGTCTGGAACAACTGGGAACTGTGGCACGACAATCTTATTAACTTCTCAAAGATCGATCACAAACCTGTAGACAGGTGGCTGAGAAGAGTCAGTACGCTTCAAGACAGGCAAAACCGGACTGTTACACACATTACCTCTCGTTTCTTCAATCACATCTTTCTCAATTAAATCATAAATGATTGCTAAAAGCGCTCTTTCACCATCGCTAGAAATCCTATACTGGGGAATACGTGGCAATTTGACATTCGCTTTAAGCGTTACAACGTAAGGTTGAATCTCCAAAAGACCCACATCATTAGGACCAGTAGCCCAAAGAGTATCAGGGAGAGAACGCAATTCCGGTGGAAGCCGATCTTTAGACAAATACATCGGAGAAATCACTTTCTTACCCAATGTAAGCTGTACTCCCGAAGGAGAACAATGCAATGTCGCATTCAACCTTTTCAACAAATCCAAGCCTAACAAATTCTCACCAAAACCTGTCGTTAAAATGAGAGGTGCTTCCAATTCACAAGGCCCTATAGAAAGAGACAAAGGACTAGAAACTGGATTACGAACTGGGGCGCCAGAGAATCCTACCGAAACATTCGTTAAGCCAGACATAGGTGCGCCAGGGAGTTTAGAGTGCATGATAGAACTCTTCGCTGCACCAGTATCCAAAAGAAAAGGCTCTACCACACCCGATGTGGCTACTGCAACATAAGGCCCACTCTGATCTACTGGAACCGACACTTCTTTGTCTATGGCTGTCCTAGCAATCATTATAGTCAGCATTCTCACTCTCAACATAATAGTCATCAGCATAGTACTGAGTCGACTGACCAGATGCAATTTTCTGTTGATCAAAGCAATTCATAGAATTTTGTAGGGAAAAGGAACGTTCGTTCTGAGGAAACGCACCACGTCCTCTACCTCTTGACACTTGCTGAAAACCACCATGGCCTCTTGGGGCCGGCATACCACTCGCACGTTGTCGTAAAACAGGGCACTCATTTTTATAATGACCTTCCTCCCTACAATACGCACACTGATTCAAACCCAAAGGTGGTCTCGGAGGAAAATACTCAGGTTTCTGTCATATTCTCTGAAACTGTGGAGGTTGCTGAAACTGTGGACGTTGCTGTGACTCTTGCTGATTCGAGCGAGGCGGATATGCCTGCTGCAAAAGAACCTTTGTCTTTAAGTCTTTTGTCTTCTTCTCTACTTTCTCTTTCTCGTCCTTATCCCTATTCTCATAGTACTGTGCAGTCGCCAATATCTGGGCCGACTAAGAAACAGCCCAAGAACTTTCGGAATCTTTCAACTTATTACACAGTTCAGGCAGTAAGTTAAAGACGAACTTGTCCACCTTCCGTACTCATATCCTGACCACTATGATCTACGAATGTCTCTTCAAATCTAGTGAAGAAATCAGACACACTCTCGTCTTTCTTTTGCTTGCATGCTGTTAACTTATCCCAATTCACTCGTAAAGCAGGCATCATCGTCTTCATTAAATTAATGATTCTACCTGGTAATTCCGTAACCAAAGGTTCAGGTTTAGCACCTCCCTGTTGTCTACCATCTGCAACAATAATATTCGCCCAAGTATCTCCTAATTCTGCCGCATGATTCTCATGACGAATCTTCGCCCACAAAGGTTGCGGAACTACATTACCCATCAACATGTCTATGTCGGCTAAATTCATAATACACACATCTACTGTCTGGGACAATTCTTTGTAGTAGCCAGCAGGATTCTTACGAGGATCAGGTAAGATCTGCTTAAGAGCCAAGACCTCTACTCTCTTCCAAGGGACATTTACCCATACTCGCTGAAAATGAGCCAGTACGGCATCAATGTTATGAGCGGCATCAGCCTGAATTGCTTCCTTCCATACAGGAGGAACTTCTCTCATGGGATACTGTCTCGCTTTTCTCCTAACAGAGGAATCAGGTTTGTGCAATGTCTGAGGCGGAAGGCTAGATCTAAAAGCCAGTATCGTCTCTACGGCATCTGTAATATCAGATTCCACTATCATCCCTTTAGCAAAATCCAACTGAACATCAAGTAGTTCCTGCGGGATCAAACCCAAATCATTATCTTCCCATTCCTGATGCAGAAACATACACATCATATTAAAAACATACCTCTGCTTAGGCGGTTCCTACTGAAAGAAAACATCCATAACCGCTGGCAAACTATATCTTGAGGCATTCATAATCCATTTACGAGCTAACAAATCCAATACAGCCCGTTCCTCGGAACCAGGAAGCTGACTACGACTCTGCCTACGTTCCGAAACAGGGGTCATATTCAATGACCCAAACAATGGAGACAATAGACTAGAAACCGTCTCTGTCATTCGTTTTCGAACAGAAGGAGAAGAAACAGACATAAGAACAGGAGAATAAGTATTTTGAGGCAAAGAAGTTGTAGGAATAAGAACAGTAGGAGTCTCAGATGCAGAAGCGGAAGGCAAAGGAGTTTGAGGTAAAGCTGGTAGCAAAGGTTGCGACCCTAGAGCAGGTTGCGCAGGAGGAGGTAAAGCCATCTGTGGAATACCGGGTGGCTGAACAACATTAGGAGGTTGAACAACAAAGGGTGGAACAACCGGGGGTAATAGAGGTGCAGTAGCACCCTGCACATAAGGAGGTGGTAATCTCAGTAAATGAGACATCAAGGGATCTTTTTCAAGATCTTCAGTCGCTTTCGGAGGAGGAGACGGCAAGACAGGATCACATTTATCTATAGCCATACAACGCTGCCTATCTGAAACTTCACTCGCTCCCTCCTCTCCATCATCCCTATACTGCCTAGCAGCTTGTAGTACTGACATATTCCTATCTTTCCTATCTCGTTTAGCTTGTTTGATTTCTCTCTGTTTGGCTTCTTTACGCCAAAGGCGAAAGGAGTCAAACATTGCCGGCCGGGCTTTCTTCCTAAACAATTTTGTTTCTAGATTATCAAAAATCTCAGTATCAAAACTACCATGTTGGGGCCATCGTAAAACCCCATCTTTCCTAGTGTAACGGACCCATACTTCATTAAACGAAATGGGGCCCACACCGTGTTTAGAATAGAGCTCATAAGTCGGAGTTCCAACTGGAGGTATCGGACATGAATCCTCCAATCGGGAATCCCTGTTATAACCACAACAGAATATTCTCCCAATTTTACTAAGACCAGGCATCTTCGCTCACTAATCTAGCTTCAAACTTCAAGGGATTATCTACAACGATAGTCTCGCAAATATACGAGTCCCTCAGCTTTGGAAATTGCAATTTTCAAATCAAAACTAAGGACCAAACAAACTAAGAACCAAGAACCAAAAACTAAGGACTGGGAGCGACCCACTTATACTTTTTTTTTTTTTTTAAACCTTTATTTGTACAGAAAGGATATACAAGGCTGGGCCTACAACCGATCTGGCCGGCCACAACATGTTAAAGCAGTCAAAAATTTCCAAAATAGTAGTCACAGAATCAGAGTAAAATTGTACATTCAATATAGACGCTAAAAGAGTGGGGGAAGTATGAGGATCTATACGGCCAGCAATCAGGAGTAATATAGGTTAATTTTATAATATAACGATAGGGCGTATGGCAGGCTCAGCGAGAACAAAACAATAACCGGATACCCCGCACAAATCATTAACAACCAAAGGATAAAGGGCAGCAATGTAGAAATGGCAGTACTATACACATCGGTAGAAGGACAGACGTAGGAAGCACAAATCAATATGCAATCAATAATAACTTGGCGTATCCACCACCCAATAGCACTAGCACTTGGATACAGAACAGGGGGGCCGGAATAGTAATATCATTAAAACTAGCCCGCCATACTAACCTGGGGAGAAAAAGAAAAGGGGAGGGGAGGAAGAGGGAAAAGGAAAGAAAAGAAGGAAAGAAAACACAGATTAAAAGAAGAGGAATGCCGCGTCGGAACAAGCTCCCCATAGCAAGGAACACACATAGGAACAGCCGAATTGCAACGATGAGGGCATGGGAGTCGCATCGGAAGCAGCAGAACTTTAAGAAGAGGAACAGCGACGTCACATATCCCACCCAATCATACCACGGGAGGCAAAGGATAGACGCGGCACCCCCATAAAGATATACAAAAGGGCCATAGAACTGAAGAAAATAAAACAACAAAAAAGACCCAACCCACCCATCCCACCCAGCACCCCTGCAGAAGGCTACGGCCTATCCTCCAAACAGCGCGCCTGTCGCCCTAAACCAGAACCCGAAATATAGTGGAGATAAGAGAGAAAAGAAGCAGAAGACAAAAAAAGATACGGAAACAAAATAGTAAATAGGAGGGAGGAGCATGAGATCAGAAATAAATACGGTCGGCTACAGCCCTCCACCCAACCACACACTACAGTACATGTGTACCAGAACGATATAGACTCGAGCACAATAAAACTTTCAGAGAGGTTTCTCATAACACTATGAATATGGGCAACTCCGCCATGAATTCGTATACCAATAGTCTTTCGGGGGCCATGCATCTCACCCCAATCCCTTCTTCACTGCATTTACCACCCACCAAATAACAGCCTGAAGCGTGCAATACGATGCGAGGCAAGCACACAAATGAAAAAGAATACGATACAGATGCTGGTCAGAAAGGTCAATGAAAAAGCAAGTGAATAAAAATTCAAGTAAGCAATCCAAATATATCAGCAACAGCAACAGGGGCAATAAAAAACAGGAGTGCAGTCTCGTCGTTCGAAAAGGCGGGAGTATACTGGCAAAATAGAAAGAAGACCTCATCAAGGTAAAAACAAGCAGCAGTCCGCCATCTTTCTCAGGCACCCGGGGATGACCGGGCCCTCGCACAGTGTCTAAGTCTCCAGGTTCCGAACATCGAACAGGAGGTTCTGAAGCCGCCGATGTACAAATCCGTTGGTGGATAGCAGCACCATATTTCGGAGCCATCGAGGGGGGTGAGGCAATGGTATCACCGAGGCAAGAGGGGACCTTGAAGGAGCGTTCACCCAAGATGGCGGTGGATCGGGACAAGTCCTCAGGAGCACCGGGGGCCAAGGTCGCGTGTAAAGATCTCAAGGCCGCAAGAACGTCGCCGATCGTAGGCTCACGTCCACATGGCCATATTTCCGCGCAATCTAGCAACTGGAGATCGCCATCAGGAGGAAATCCACAGCTCCAAACTGCGGCAGCCATTTTGTAAATTCAACCCCTTCTTCACTCTCCGCCACCCCCGGAGCAGTCCACTGATGTAGGCCTTTACAGACGTCTGGGGGGGTCCCGGCAATGACCACCGCGGTGCAGAAAAGAGAGCCCCACCAAGCGGAAGGTCGCCTATGTTCGAGCCGGCGCTCCTCAAAAGTATAGCTCGAGCGCGAGGGTACAGGGTCGATGGACGGAGCGGCGGCGGGGAAACCCCTTTACACGGTTAGTCCATGGAGCACCGCGCCCCGCACCAGCCTCACGGCCGTCAAGGCAGGCCCGGTTCAGGATCACCGGGGATTTCTCACAGTGGCTCTCTCTCGTGGTGCAGTCTCTCGGCCGGGGCCAACAGTCACCACAACGCCAGGCCGGATCCAATAGGCGAGGCCCCGGTCTCAGCTTCACAAAGGCCCCGGTTTCCGCGAGAGGGCACAACTCTGGATCCACCGCAAGTCGGAGCCTCCAGGTCAGACGGTGAGTGGGAGCGAAGCGTTGCGTTTCTCTTTCTTCGAAAATGTATCGTCTCTGGGCAGGATATATAGCAGGATATGTGAGTCAGGCCAGAGGGCTGACGGAGCCGAGCTACAAGGCGACCATTTCGCTCGCGAGCTTGGCTCCTCCCCCGACCCACTTATACTTAACTGAGGTATCAGTCACGTCACCAGAAGACCCGTCTATCGTCTCGCCTTACAAAGCTGCACAAAGGGGGGTCCAAGACAGGGCGACAGTCTGGGCAGCAGTCCTTCGTAGCCGTCTAGAAAGCGGGAAACCTCGCAGCAAAGACCTTCAGTCCACGTTCGACATACCGGGGTCGATGAAGTGGGGGCCCTCTTCCGGAATTTCCTCACGAAGCGCCTCACGATCTTCAGGCTTGGACCGGTACCGCTTGATGTCGCCCCACGTTGGGCGCCAACTGAAGAACCAGGTTATTTAACCACTTGGCTGCTAAGGGTGTTCGATGAGCTCCATTGACTTTCCATTGAAATCAATGGAAAGTCCATGACGAGTTACCCTTGTCATTAGCGCTGAAGGGGTTAAGACCCAGCGGCGCCAGGGGCACGCCCAAAGTCTTCGGGTTCACCTGTCTTAGAGTACAGAGACACGGGACTCTTCGTGGTGACGTCAAAGATCGAATTTATTGACTGCAGGCAGAAACAGAAGTCCTAGAAATCATCACGGTATGAGTTCTCAGGAGTCTGCTCAATTTTACAAAGCAAGTCATCCCTTTTTATGCCAAAAATCACATTCCAGACAAATACCTTACATTTACGAACTGTCCAATCACATGTATCCACACCAGAGGTATCGTATGACGTTAAAACCCACTTTTCAATTACCCGGCCCATGATCAATCATCGGTCAAACCCAACAGTCTTCTTATGACAAGCTGAACGAACCCATAATAAAAAGGACCACAACCCGTATCATAAATAGACCATAAAGAAAGAAACAGAAACAGGTGGGAGAAGGATAAGACATATTTGTGTGTAGTAAAACTTTACGATGTCCTGTGCTTTGATCCTCAATCTTGATCAGCTACTGGGAAAGGAACTGGCCTAACAAGGTCGGCTTCAGGCAACAGGGTCAGTTCACTCAGGTCATTCAGAAGTCAGCTAAAGTGTACGTGTACTAAAGACTCGTTCGGCCGCAGTAATCGGCCTATGTGAGGGCAACCACAAAATGGCTGCCATATACAAAATGGAAACCAAGATTCAGAACGGAATCTTCAAATATACTTCGAATCCTTGTGAGTAACGTAGCGAAATCACTCGTACTTGCCGAACTCATCGGTTACGGTTCCTCGTTACCCAAATCGTAACGGAACCATGACATTTGAAACATGGGTTCAGAATTCACGGAACCTCAGGCAATGGCAAGCCATGGAAAAAACTTAAACACACGGTCTCTGTACTACCTATTCTATTTTTGAAGCATTAATGATATGAGGCTACACCAGTTAAATTTGCCTATATTCAAACCTAAAACAAAATGTTCTACCCAGTGCTCTATAATGGGCTCTTTTGACTTAATGGCTGACATCTGCCATCTTGCATGACCTTTGCATCTCAGTAACAGGCCACAGCAGTGCCCCTCACTTCAAGAGGCAGCTGTAGCTATTTCAGTAACAGCAGGAACCCACCGCAGCCTGCCTCAGAGAGAAGTAGGCTTTTATGATACGCTGGAGCCGAAACCTCTCATACGGAGGGCAAACGTATAGAAGATCCCAAGAAGGGAACGTTCCCGCCTCAGAGCTCTGTGTTATGTCCCTGGCTGGGAATAAATGGAGCCCGCGGCAACCAGCTGCAGAATTGACATTTACACGCACGTACTGTACTGCTATAACAACATTCCAGTCACATCTCACAACTGGCGTCAGATAGTTTCCGTTGATAGGTTTTTTCACCCACTAGATCGTATCTAAGGGCCCAATTCTAAAACTCCCCACATCAAATGTCAGAAATGACGCACTTAGGCGCAGCGCTCTCTTAGAGCACGTTTCCAACAATGTCTGAAGTGCTGGAAACCGAAAAGGCTGCTTGTCACTCACTGTCACATGGTACTTGTTCACTACTCAGAAGAACTGTTACTATTACAAGTATTGCAGCCATGTTGAGATGTGGTATTACAAGCACTGCACATGTGCAGGGAGATAGTGGTACCCGACCATTACAAGCACTTCAACTGTGTGGCGGCGGCGAAGTGGTGGTGCTCTCCCATTACAAGCACTACAAATGTGTAGAGAAGTGGTGGTACCCTCCCATTACAAGCACTGCAACTGTACGGAGAAGTGGTGGTGCTCTCCCATGACAAGCACTGCAACTGTGTGGCGGCGACAAAGTGGTGGTGCTCTCCCATTACAAGCACTGCAAATGTGTAAAGAAGTGCTGGTACCCTCCCATTACAAGCACTGAAACTGTGTGGAGAAGTGGTGGTGGCCTCCCATTACAAGCACTGCAAATGTGTAGAGAAGTGGTGGTACCCTCCCATTACAAGCACTGCAACTGTACGGAGAAGTGGTGGTGGCCTCCCATTACAAGCACTGTAGATGTGCAGAGTAGTGGTGGTACCCTCCCATTACAAGCACTGCTAATGTGCAGATTAGTGGTGGTACCCTTCCATTACAAGCACTGCAAATGTGTAGAGTAGTGGTGGTACCATCCCATTACAAGCACTGTAACTGTACGGAGAAGTGGTGGTACCCTCCCATTACAAGCACTGCAACTGTACATGGAAGTGGTGGGACCCTCCCATTCCAAGCACTACAAATGTGCAGAGAAGTGGTGGGACCCTCCCATTACAAGCACAGCAAATGTGCAGAGTAGTGGTGGTACCCTCCCATTACAAGCACAGCAAATGTGCAGAGTAGTGGCGGTACCCTCCCATTACAAGCACTGCAAATGTACAGAGAAGTAGTGGTACCCTACCCATTACAAGCACTGCACATGTGCAGAGTAGTGGTGGTACCCTCCCATTACAAGCACTGTAACTGTACAGAGAAGTGGTGGTGCTCTCCCATTACAAGCACTGCAACTGTACGGAGAATTAGTGATACACCCTCCCCACCCTTTACAAGCACTGTAACTGTGTTGAGAAGTGGTGGTGCTCTTCGATGTGCGGAGAAGTGGTGGTACCCGCCCATTACAAGCACTGCAAGAGTGCAGAGAAGTGGTGGTGCTCTCCCATTACAAACACTGGAACTGTACAGAGAAGTGGTGGTGCTATCCCATTACAAGCACTGGAACTGCGCAGAGAAGTAGTGGTACACCCTCCCCACCCTTTACAAGCACTGTAACTGGGTGGAGTAGTGGTGGTGCTCTTCTATGTGCGGAGAAGTGGTGGTACCCTCCCATTACAAGCATTGCTGTCCTGCTTAGAAGTGGCAGTACTCTCCCACTGCAAGTACTGCAATCATGCTGAGATGTGTCGGTGCTCTCACATTACAAGCACTGCAAATGTGCAGAGAAGTGGTGGTCCTCTCCCATTATAAGCACTGTAACTGTACTTAGAAGTAGTGGTGCTCTCCCATTATAAGCACTGGAACTGTACAGAGAAGTAGTGGTACACGCTTCCCCTTTACAAGCACTGTAACTGTGTGGAGAAGTGGTGGTGCTCTTTTATGTGCGGAGAAGTGGTGGTACCCTCCCATTTCAAGCATTGCTGTCCTGCTTAGAAGTGGCAGTACTCTCCCACTGCAAGTACTGCAATCAAGCTGAGACGTGTCGGTGCTCTCACATTACAAGTATTGCAACCATGATGAGAAGTGCCAGTACTAGCCCACTGGAGCCATGCTCACAAGCTCCAGTACTCTCCGTTTCAAATTAAGCAAGTGAACTGTATTCCATGTGTTTCTCTTTTAAAATGTCATAAAATCCTGCCACATTAAGCAAATAGACAACGAGGCTGGAATATGCAGTTCAACACCCCCACTCCCACCACCCACACACTCCCCCAAATAAATGCACAGTCCAGCATGGTGAGCACACACGCACCAATGGTTCTAGACAACTACCATCCTCAACTAAGGTGTTTCCCCAGCTCCTGTCAGGATCGGACTGAAAAAGAAAAACAAGCATTGGTAAAAAATGTTCAATGGAGCCCCACACTGGGACAACTTCAGCCTGGGCCAGCTCTTTAACTCATGCTGCATTGCATGCTGGGACTTGTGAGCCCAGGGGGACAATGTTTACAGTTAAAATGCATGTGTAGCTGCAGGTGTCATGTAAGATAAGAATCAAGCTGCCAGTTAGGAGTTAAGTGTCATGTGAGACAATGCGTGCTTAATTTGTAAAAGAATAAGTGCCAGGACTTCTCGTTAGGAGGCCACTGCAGCTTGCAAAACACATTGCCCCTGCTATGCTGCCAATGATAGTAACACAACTACTAACCATCACACTCCTACAATAATGACAATTCGGACTATTCCTGGCCACCAAATCTATAAGAATAGCGTAGGTGGCAGGTAATAGTAATTTTTAATGGACATTGAATTAATAATTAACTTACTGTGATCATCTCTAAATTAGCCTGACAGGGCCGGCAAACTGTCACAAGCACCGGTGTCAACAATGAAGTGCCGGTGCCAAGAACAGGAAACCACCGGCTCACATTAAGCACCGGAGACAATGCATTAGAAAGGAGCAAAAAATAAAAAGAAAGAGCTTTGAAACATGGCACAGCTACTGCTGCGCCAAGACCAGTTGAACAGAGTTACTCTGTATCACCACCGACACCCCTAAAAACCCAGAAAAGGGCTTCAAACCCCGCCCGCAACTGCGACTATGCAGAAACTAAACTTAAAGAAAGAAAAACAACATGAAACACCCGGGAAACCCCTCATTTTATCACAAAACAATCACAACCCAGAGCGTCACAAGGAGGGACCTTCCAACCAAGCTCTCTCAAAAGGGGAGGTGAGCAGTAGTACAAGTGCATGATAGATAGGTGTCCCAGCGTGCTTCTAAGCAATTTAGATATGAAGCATAAAGTAGCAGAATTATGGGTGGCAGCCAGATGACGGATAAAAGCGATTTGCTCAGGCCCACGTGTTATTATCTAATTGGAAAGCCATTAAAAGTACTGTCGCACCCATTCTCCATGGGGAAGAGTAATTTCCTATAAAATTTCTCACTTAGAAGTAACCTAAAAGCAAACACCAAGCTTCCTAGAGAACACAGCTTGACATTTGACCTCTGTCTTGGAACGTACAACAAATGTGGCAAGATAAGAGCTAGATTTAAAGGCTTGTTCTCAGAAAGAGAGTTTGTGGAAGAATAGGTAAGCATGGTGTAGGCAACCGGAGTGACTAACCGAACCTAGAGAGACTAGAGCACATAAAACCAGCAAATAGAAAGCCAGAAAAGGTGAGTTACAAACCACAAAGCCAATGGCAATCAATGGGCAGAATTCATTCCTAGGTCAACTTCTTGAAAGTCCCCAAGATGTCTTTAGCAAACCAGACAGCTCTAGTAGGCTGCTACCTAAAATGTAGCTTCCGTACTGCCTGTGCCTTTAATCAGCTGACCCTTATCATGGCAGTGACGTGACCAGAGATTAACAGCCAGCGCTGCATGCATCGTAGTTGGAAAAAGAAACGTTGGGGGCTAAAATAAAATGACTGGAACCCAGAAGCCCTCTAGAAGCCGCACTTACTGGAAAAGAAAACTCAAATGAAAATAACAAAGGCAAAGCAAAAATTAGAACAGTACAAACAAAATTAATTTAAAATGAGAGTGAGAAGTGCAAGTAGAAAAGATTTCATTTCAAACTTGGAATATGCAAAGTCTGAGATATTCAGTATCTCATTAGGCTCGTCATTGTAAAGCTTGGAAATAGGTGTGTGAAAGATTTTAATACAACAACGAGCCTGTTTAAAGTGGGACATGCAGAGCATCAAGGCTGCTTTGAAAGGCAGAAACCAGAGGGTGCTAGTAGGGAGTCCTGAGACAAGACATGAAAAAAATATGGTCGGTCTCATGGAATGCTCTATGAGTAAGACAGGACTTTAAGATGGATCCTTTTTAGGGCGAGGCCTCCGCCCACGTAAGTGGGAGGAGTTTCGAGATCCTAATGTTAAAGAAGAGAAAAAAAAAGTATCTCCTAGGGCTTTGGCGAGACAAATTCCACACATTCCTTAGTGTGTTATGTAATCTGGCCAGTGATTCGTCTTCGTTGTGGTGTCGTTTTAATAGCCTTGAAGTGATAGGCTAAATGTCGTTTTCGTCGGGCATGTGTAGCATTTTTCGTGCGTGTGCGCGCAAAGAAGTACATTAATTATAATTAGGAGCTGTCAGGGTGCCTCCGTAAGTGAATCCAGATGGCCGGGCGCGTTCACCATTCAGCAGCGCTCAGCGCGCAGCTCCCTTGAGCTGCTGCGTCGGTGATCTTCCTCAGCTCACAATCTTCTGCCTGTGTTGTACCTGTTCTGGGTGTTGTTTCTATGTGAGGGGCGCTTGCTGAATAACAATCTTTTCACTATACAAAAGCCAAAATGACGGGCTTTGTCAATGTTTTCATTACCCTGCAGCCTATGGCTCTCGGCCTGTTGTGCTTGTCACACCCGCTTGTTTTATCAATAAAAAGGCGCTGTCTGTGTGGTCCTCAGCCTGACAGTTGCAGAGAGCAGGGCAGGGGCCACCGTGTTTACACAGCTTGCACAATTAGGCAGCGCGGAGTTTTTAGCGCAATCAGAAACTGTCTATTTATTCTCGCGTTTTCAAACAGTTGCTTAGCAGGCTGCGGGGAGGAATGCTGTCCTTGGGGTGCGGGAAACTGTGTGAGGCAGATGCTGGGATGCAGAACGCGGCACCGCACTCCCAGGCCAGGCTGCTGGCGATGGGCAGGCCATTGACGTCATTTCACTGTCATCAAACGAGCTGCAGGCAGTTCCTGGGTCAATGAGAGAACTTTAGGGAAGGATTTGGGAAAAATCAAGTGCGACGGACACTTACTTGCCTCATGCAGCATAATTAGGGCTGCGCACGTGTCCCTCTTAAATGGTCAGCCTCTTGTGTGTTGCAGTCGCGCCTTGCAAGTGCCTCGGAAACCTTAAGTAAACCGGGGTCATGGATTGCATTACATTGTTTTTTCATTGCCACCGTTTTTCAAAGTTCACTATTCGCTCTCTTAGGTTTGTTTTTAGGGCACCCTTATTTATCCTTGCCTTTGCCCATGAACACATGCCCTCCTACACTGATTGGCACGATAAACGTCACTTACTCGAACACAGCCAATGAGCCAAGCTGGAAAATGTATGCAGAATCTTTCATTGTATTGAACATTTTGCTGAGTTTTTCTGTGCGTTGTAGCAAAGGCATGCATATTTTTCAGCAATTTTAGGTTTTCTATGCACGCCTCGTGCACGAGATCATTAACTGTTTTCTGTGACGTATATCTTTTGTTAAACAACTTTGGTAGGGCTAAATACAAATATATGGCACAGTAATTGTCGCAAAAGTAATTCTCACAAGGAAATGGCAAATAGATAAAACAAGGAAACTACATGAAGTTCCTTCATGGTGTTTGCAAAACATGCGTGTGGCTTATTTTAAATGACACTTAAAACTAAACTGTGTTTTAGGTTCTGAGCTAAAAAAACACTCTAATAGCTTGATTCCCCAGGTACCTTAGAAAGATTATCTCCATCAAGCAGAAACAACATGTCTGTGGCCTTATTTTATGCAAAGTTTTGGCTTATTTTAAATGATTTCAGGCTTTTTGTACATTACAATTCACTGAAAACTCACAATAACATCATATTAATTAGCACAAAGGCTCATTAAAATACGACAGAATAGATTTACAATAAAGTGGCGAAGCGTGGTGTTAAGCCAAGAAGGCTAACAACAAGCTTTGTCACTTTAGAAACGCAGGGCTGCCCCATATTTACAAGAATGTGGTGTAGCCCTGCGTTTCCCCCTGCGCTGGCGCTAAATTTAGCTTCCTAGCGCCATTGCAGGCACCCTTAACACAAAGTGCAAGGGTGCCTGTGTTGAGGGGAAAATTGTTTATGTGCAGGAAGATCCTGCTTCCTGCACATAAACAACCTTTAAATGCCGTTTTGTAACTTGTATGTGTGCTGCTTAATGCAGCACACATAGAAGTTGCAAGACAGCATTTTAAAAAAAAGGGGGACCTTCCTGCACATAAATAATCATTAGCGTTTTGCTGTTTCTGTGTGTGCTGCACAAAACAGCACACAGGGAAACAGCAAAAACGATTTCACCTGTTTAAGACCAGGTTTTCCCTCGTCTTAATTTTGGTGCTGTCTCCTATTTACGCTGCTCTTGTAAATAGGGGGCAGCGTCAAAATCAATGGGTGTTGCGGTGGACCGCCCACCACAAAACCCATTGCCCGCCCCTTTCATGCTTAAGTGTAGCATGAAAGGGGGCCTTATTTATAAGGCAGCGTTAAGCTACATTAAGTGGCTTAGCGCTGCCTTGTAAATAAGGCGACGCTCCTATCGCCACCACAACGTCACTAAAAGTTACATTGTGGTGATGATAGGGGCTTGTAAATATGCCCCCACGTTTTTGTTGTTAAGTTTAATGGCACCGCTGTGTTCTTTGGTAAGGTCAATTTACCTAAAAGGTTTTGTGAAAGAGGATTACAGACCACTAAATAACTTGCACCATGAGCACCACTGAAATTCACAACAGACATAACAAACAACACAATTTTAAAAAGTACCCGTATGACCCATTATGTACCAGCAGATATGGCCACCATCAACCCAGTGCAAGAGGAATCTCTGCCCTTCTTAACTAAAGTGACACACAATTTTATCATCCTCAGACTTACTGCCCAAGGGAAATCCATCCGTAGACTTAGACGAAATTCAAAGGTTTTTTTACAAGCCTTTTGAGCCGCATGTTCGTCACTTTTAATATAGGAAAAACTGATGCAGCGGTGGCGCAAGTGTCTTGTAAATAAGCCCCTCAATTTTTTTATCCAGAGACAATGGATTACATTAACAGACTGCAATTTTTGGAAACTGATCGATGATCAGCAGTTGCACACAAGCATTTGCAAAGCAAATAGGTCTCACCCATTCTTGGCTTTGCCAACGTGTTTTAGCAATGTTGTACTCCAGAATGGCTGCTGTTCAGCATGGCTAAAAGTTAGTGGGGTAAAGTAGAGTGGCATGCAGTGGAGTGTCATAAAGTGGAGTAGAGTGGAGTGTTTACTGTTGTGGAGTGTCGTGAAGGGAGTAGAGTGTTGTAGAGTAGAAGGGTATTGAATTGAGTGGTATAGAGTGGAGTACAGGGTCAAAGTTGAGTAGAATGTAGTAACATGGAGTGGCATAGAATGTCATGGAGAGGTGTAAAGCAGAGTAAAATAGTGTAGAGGGTGTTGCATAGAGTGGTGTAGGGTGTTGTAGATTATAGTGGCGAAGAGCGGAGTAGATTGTCATAGAGTGGCGTGGAGTGGCGTGGAGTACTGTGTTAGAGAATAAAGTAGAGTAATGTGGCATGGAGTGGCATAGAGGGAGTTGTTTGAGAGTGCAGATTGAGAGTGCAGATTGCAGATTGAGAGTTGAGAGTGCACGTTGAGAGTGCACATTGAGAGTTGAGAGTGCAGTTTGAGAGTTGAGAGTGCAGTTTGAGAGTTGAGAGTGCAGTTTGAGAGTTGAGAGTGCAGTTTGAGAGTTGAGAGTGCAGTTACAGAGTGCAGCATGAGAGTTGTGAGTGCAGTTTGAGAGTTGAGAGTGCAGTTTGAGAGTGCAGTTTGAGAGTGCAGTTTGAGAGTGGTGTTTGAGAGTGCAGAGTGCAGTTTGAGAGTGCAGAGTGCAGTTTGAGAGTTGAGAGTGCAGTTTGAGAGTGCAGTTTGAGAGTGCAGTTTGAGAGTGCAGTTTGAGAGTGCATTTTGAGAGTGCAGTTTGAGAGTGGTGTTTGAGAGTGCAGAGTGCAGTTTGAGAGTGCAGAGTGGAGATTGAGAGTTGAGAGTGCAGTTTGAGAGTGCAGTTTGAGAGTGCAGTTTGAGAGTGAAGTTTGAGAGTGCAGTTTGAGAGTGCAGTTTGAGAGTGCAGTTTGAGAGTGCAGTGTGGGAGTGCAGTGTGGGAGTGCAGTGTGAGAGTGCAGTGTGAGAGTGCAGTTTGAGAGTTGAGAGTGCAGATTGAGAGTTGAGAGTGCCGATTGAGAGTGCAGTTTGAGAGTGCAGTTTGAGAGTGCAGTTTGAGAGTGCAGTTTGAGAGTGCAGTATGAGAGTGCAGTATGAGAGTGCAGATTGAGAGTGCAGTTTGAGAGTGCAGTTTGAGAGTGCAGAATCAGAGTGCAGAATCAGAGTGCAGAGTGCAGATTGCAGTTTGAGAGTGCAGTTTGAGAGTGCAGTTTGAGAGTGCAGAGTGCAGATTGAGAGTGCAGATTGAGAGTGCAGATTGAGAGTGCATTTTTAGAGTGCAGTTTGAGAGTGCAGAGTGGCAGTGAGTGCAGACTGAGTGCAGAGTGACAGCGAGTGCAGACTGAGTGCAGAGTGACAGTGAGTGCAGACTGAGTGCAGAGTGACAGTGAGTGCAGAGTGACAGTGAGTGCAGAGTGAGTGCAGAGTGAGTGCAGAGTGAGTGCAGAGTGAGTGCAGAGTTAGTGCAGAGTGAGTGCAGAGTGGCAGTGAGTGCAGAGTGGCAGTGAGTGCAGAGTGGCAGTGAGTGCAGAGTGGCAGTGAGTGCAGAGTGGCAGTGAGTGCAGACTGACAGTGAGTGCAGACTGACAGTGAGTGCAGAGTGACTGTAGAGTGAGTGCAGAGTGAGTGCAGACTGACAGTGAGTGCAGAGTGACTGTAGAGTGAGTGCAGAGTGAGTGCAGAGTGAGTGCAGAGTGAGTGCAGAGTGACAGTGAGTGCAGAGTGACAGTGAGTGCAGAGTGGCAGTGAGTGCAGAGTGGCAGTGAGTGCAGAGTGGCAGTGAGTGCAGAGTGGCAGTGAGTGCAGAGTGGCAGTGAGTGCAGAGTGACAGTGAGTGCAGAGTGACAGTGAGTGCAGAGTGACAGTGAGTGCAGAGTGACAGTAGAGTGCAGAGTGACAGTAGAGTGCAGAGTGACTGTAGAGTGCAGAGTGACTGTAGAGTGCAGAGTGACAGTGAGTGCAGAGTGACTGTAGAGTGCAGAGTGACAGTGAGTGCAGAGTGACAGTGAGTGCAGAGTGACAGTGAGTGCAGAGTGACAGTGAGTGCAGAGTGACTGTAGAGTGAGTGCAGAGTGACAGTGAGTGCAGAGTGACAGTGAGTGCAGAGTGACAGTGAGTGCAGATTGACAGCAGAGTGACAGTGAGTGCAGAGTGACAGTGAGTGCAGAGTGACAGTGAGTGCAGAGTGACAGCAGAGTGACAGTGAGTGCAGAGTGACAGTGAGTGCAGAGTGACAGTGAGTGCATAGTGACAGTGAGTGACAGTGAGTGCAGAGTGACAGTGAGTGCAGAGTGACTGCAGAGACAGTGTGTCAGGGTGCACATTGTGTGAGTGTGCAGAATGAGTGTGCAGGGTAAACAGTGTGTGACTATGCAGGGTGACATTGGGAGTGTGCGGGTGAGCAGTGTGTGAATGTGTAGGGGCACATAACGCACACACAAACCACACACCTCAGTCTCTCAACACCACACACTTGTCACCACTCAACACAACACACTCACCACCACACTCACTCCCCAGGCTCACCCCCACAGACTCACCACCACACACTCACCAGCACACAGAAAACAACACACACAACAACACACCCCCAGCCGTCAATGAATGCTTTCACCATGCACAAACACCAACAACCATCATCCATCTGTGCACGCTTTTACCAAGCACACACCCACCAGCCGTCAGTGCACCCTTCCACCAGGCACACACACCTTCAGCCGGCAGTGCACTTTTCCACCAAGCAATCGCAGTATGGTACACTTTACTTTTAAACATATTCATATAAAGCACAGCATGCCACCATTGGTAAAATTACAATTCAACCAACATACTTCCACTACACACCACATGCACACACTCCATAACACATGGCAAAAAGACATTGGCATTTACAATGCCATTAGCTCAAACTCAAATAAATCCGAGCCCGATTGCATTTCTAATGCTTGTTTTAAATAGAAGCCAATGCAGGGTTTCCCTTGTCTGGAGGCATGGGCAGATTTTCTGAGACCCTCAACAAATTCATGGCCATATCCTGCAAGCCTTGCAGCTTAGACATGGCCCATTTCGAGTGCATTACAGTGATCTAAGAGGAATAAAACACACAACCCTACCACCTGCCCACAGGAGATAAAAACATGTATTTTTCTTAGGGTTTAAAGCTGAGCAAATCCTGCAGCCCAGGCTTTCTAGATCTCTTGTGAGAAGGACATGTATTGATTGAATATCACTCCCAGATTCTTGACTGTCTCTATTGGTATGTGAGAGGGGCTGGTTTTTGCTGGTTTTAGGGCTCTGGGCACTTCTTCACTGCTGACTAGTGCTAAAGTGCATGTGCTCTGTGTCTAAAAAGTAATGGCATTTGGTTTCTCATGATTGTCATATTTGATTTACTAATAACTCCCTCGGACAGTGAACTACATGTGCCCAGAGCCTGTAAATCAAATGCTACTAGTGGGCCTGCAGCACAGATTGTGCCACCAACATGAGTAGCCCTTCAAACATGTCTCAGGCCTGCCACTGCAAAACCTGTGTGTGCAGGTATTAACTACCATGCCGACCTGGCAGTTTCACCTACTGTCAGGCCCAAACCTTCCCTTTTATTACATATATGTCACCTCTTTACCTAGGCCCTAGGTGGGCCAATGGGCAGGGTGCAGTGTATTTAAAAGGAGGGACATGCACTTTGGTACTGAAAAACAGCTACATTTGTTTTTCACTACAACAAGGCCTATCTCTCTCATAGGTTACCATTGGAGCTGCCTTGTAACCCTTTAACAGTGTAACTCCCAAAAGCTAGAAACTGTACATTTGGTGTCTTTGGACTCACAATTTAAAAATACATCTTTTAGTGAAGTTGGTCTTCAAATTGCAGGTCTGAAAATGCATCTTTTAGAAGGTTGGCCTTTTCTTACTTTAACCATTCTATGACCCTGCCTGTCCATAGAATACTCATCTAGGGTGGATGACAGCTGGCGTTGTGCATTTCCTATAAACAGTCACACATAAAGAGAGCTGGAATGTGCTGGCATATACCGATGGCTCATCACCAGGCTGATGGGTCTACCTGAGCTGGAGTGAGAGGGAGGCACTGACACTTGTACCTGAATAGGAATGTGCCTGTCCCTACATAGAGAGCTGCATACCACCCTGTAGTGTGTCTGGAGCCAGGGTCAGTAAGAGCAGTGTCTTGTGCACAACAAAGACCTTTCTATGAAGTCTCACTCCTTCAAAGGTTAAAACGGGTATAAGTATTGGACCTCTGGCATCATATAGTCATGACACCTCTGGATTGAGGACATTCTGCCAGGAAGAAGAGCTGTTGTGCTGACAGGAGGGACTGCTACTTTGCTGCTTGCTTTGGTGTGTTGGCCTGCTGCCTGCTCCTTCTTGCCCGAGAGTGAGAGGAAAAGACTTTACTCACTATATCTGGCATCTCTAAAGGTTCTCCAGGGGCTTGTGTAGGCTTGCCTCCTATTTCTGAAGTCTCAGGGATATTAAATACTTTACCTACATCTTGTTACCAGCACCTGGGCTACTCTGCTGTGAGTCCTGAGCACCAGTCCTGGGCCCTTGAAAGGGAGTGCTTGGTGCTGCAACCCTAGAAGCCAACGCATTGAAGTCGAAGCGTTGTTTGAAACCAGCACATTCCCTGCGGAACCAACGCATCACTGCTGCCTGCATTGAAGCTATGGACACCGCTAGCCTAGTGCGCAATGCAATGACCTCGAATTACAACGCATCCCAGATTTTGCAGACGCAGCTCTTCCAAACCACTGCCTGAGTCTTGGACAACACATTGCTGATATCTGCGACGCCCCTTCCCCGACTCTAATGCATTCCTGGCCTGGTGTTGCTTCTACACATCGCCTTCAGCACAGCAGTTCCACATCAATGCCTCGGAACCGACGCACTGCGCTCTTGACATCGACATATCAACGTATTTGCCTGACTTCGGAAAAGATCGCATCAGCGACGCATCACCTTCGTATTTCAACGCATCATCCCAGAGCATCGACAAATCCAAATTACTGTCAGCGGGTCTGAGTGACTCCTGAATCTGGTCCGTGCTCCATCGCAGTCATACTGAACTTTTGGATTTGTCCCGGTCAAGGACAGCCAGATGGCCTCAGTTGGAGCTATTAATTTCCAAGCACTGCATTTTGATTTAACTTGCAAAATTCATATCTTGACTTGTGTATGTTGGATTATTGTAATTTTGTCTTGTTTCACTCGGATACATATTGGCTATTTTGTCTAAATTGGTGTGGAGTATGTTTGTGGTGTTTTCACTGGGTTAGTGTGTGTGTTTGTGTGTGTGTGTGTGTGTGTGTGTGCGCGCAAATACTTTACACATGTCCTCGCTTGTTTAGCCTGACAGATCTGTGCCAAGCTACGAGAGGGAGAGCACAGGTAAACCTTTAGGGGCAGATTTACAAGCCCCATGCGCCGGCGGTGCATCACTTTGCGTGACGCACCGAAGGCGCAGCCTGCTAAGGGATATTTACAAGTACAGGTAAAGTCACCCTGCGTGACTTAACCTGTGGTTGTGAATATCGCCCCTGTTCACGCAGCACTTTGGGTGTTAGGGGCCGGACATCGGTGTTGCTGTGGGGGTTCTCACGCAACACCCATGTCCACTGATGCATTTCCAGATTTATGAGAAATCGCAAACCTGGGAATGCGTCAGTTGGCTGCGCCACCATAGTGGTGGGGTAAGCAAGTGAAACGAGGAGAAATTATTTCATTTCTCCTCGTTTTCTCCTCTTTCAATGCGTGCTGCATTCTACTGCACGCATTGAAAGAGGTAAATGCCTGCAGTGATTGCTTTTGTGCAGGAAAAGGCCCCTTCCTTCACAAAAGCAATCTCCCCATGGCGCAGGCCTCCTTGCACCATGGTGCAAGGGTGCCTGCGCCGGCGCATGGCACCTGTTTCTGCGCCAGCGCTGGGGAGAGCATAGGAATGCGACATATCAATGTAGATATGTCGCATTCCTGTGCTCTGAAAGTGCTGCAGCCAAAGGGCTTGCTGTGCCGCGCTGCGGCACATTCTTGTAGATCTTCCCCCCAGTGTGTACTACACTTACACTGACTAGGATTATGGTTCCTGCTTGGATAGGGTACATACCTCGCCAACTAGAAACCTAATTTCTAACAGAGATGATCTCATGTGAAAATCTACATGTACATATAGATTTCTTCATTGACGAATTTTAGCATCGTTGAGAGATTTCTCCCTACATTTACTTATGAGTAACCCCTACTTTTACTAGTTTTCCAGCAGTTTGTGGAGATCTTTGCCTCCCTATAGAAAGTAATTATAGAAGAATTCATTTTAACATACAAAAATATATCAACTAAAACATATAAAAACACATTTGCCCAAATTTGCACCTATAAGCGCCTCTATCCCATATACCCGGGTTTCCTCAAAGAGCCGGTCGTAGCTAAGGCTTTAAAGGCGGGCACGAGATCTTATTTCGCTGACAATGAGGGTTCGGTGACTTCCCATGTAACGTTATGGGAGGCTTATAAAACGGTCCTACGAGGGCAGGCAATCTCGGCTATCACACAACACAAGCGCACACAGAGCCGGGACCTACTAGATCTGGAAGAGCAGCTTGGCAGGGCGACACAAGACCATGAACATAACCCGAGTGAAGCAACCCAACACACGCTCCGGTTGTGTCAGCAAAGATACACGGACCATATGCGATGCAAAGTGATGGGCAATATGGCGGCAACTACGAATAGAATCTATGAAATGGGCGATAAGGCAGGTAGATTGTTGGCCTGGTTGGAGAGGAAGCGTGGAGGGCAGAGAGCGATACTGCAGCTGAGAGATTCGGAGGGGGCGTTACAGACCAACCCGGTTAGGATAGTAGAGCTCCTGGCAGACCACTTTCATTCTGTCTATTCCCCTGAAATTGAGGTCACACGTGAGATGGTGGAGGGGTCGCTCCTAGGGGTGCCGACCCGTACTCTCCCCCAGGACGCTCGGGACGAACTTGAATCGAACTTAACGTCTGAAGAGATACAGCTGGCCATAGCGGCGCTCCACCCTGGGAAGGCGATGGGCCCTAATGGGGTGCCGATAGAATGGTACAAGATCATGGGTGAAGCGCTTTCCGCGCTCATGCTCGCAATGTATATGGAAAGCCGGGAGCGTGGGTTGCTTCCCCCTGACCAGCGTGTGGCTACCATAGTGGCGATACCGAAGCCCGGCAAACCCCCTGAGGACTGCGGGTCTTACCGCCCTATTTCACTCCTTAATGCGGAGAATAAAATTTTGGCGAAATTACTGGCCACCAGACTCCTGCCCCACCTACCGCTTCTGATCCATCCTGACCAGTCGGGCTTTATGCCACACCGGAGCACGGCGCTGAATCTGCGACGGCTCCACGGAGTGCTGGCTCGCGCCCCGTCATTGACGGAACCGGCAGCGGTGCTCTCCTTGGATGCCAAAATGGCGTTCGACATGGTGGAGTGGCGGTATCTCTTTGCGGTCTTGGAACACATGGGTATAGGACCCGGATTCATCTCATGGGTCAGATTGCTATATGCCGAACCGGTTGCGAGGGTGACGGCCAATGGTTGTATCTCGAGGGAATTTCCACTGGCAAGGGGCACGAGACAGGGATGCCCTCTCTCGCCGTTGCTTTTTGCTTTAGTGCTGGAACCCCTGGCTGTGATAATCAGATCCACTCAGCTGTTGAGGGGCATACATTGGGGAGATGTTTGGGAGGATAGGGTATCCCTGTATGCGGATGATATGCTCATCTACCTGATGGACCTCGAGAGCGGTATTTCGGTACTGCTAGCCCTGTGCGAGAAGCATGGCGCGGCGTCAGGCTATAAGCTTAACTGGTCCAAGTCCATACTATATATGATACGGGGCGACCCACCGGTTCTGCCTCCGGATTGCCAGTTAGTAGTGGAGCACCGTGCCTTCAGATACCTGGGGATCCAAATCGCGAGAGACTCAGCGACCTTTTTGGAGCTGAATCTTGTGCCCCTAGTGACTAGGTTGAAGGCGGATGTACGCCATTGGAAGGCCCTTCCGCTGACGTTATTGGGTAGAGCGGCACTATTTAAAATGCTGGCGTTACCCCGCTTCCTCTATGCACTGGAGAACGCACCGGAGATGGTTCCACCATTGTTCTTCCGCCGAGTGTCGGCGCAGCTGTCGGCCTTGCTGTGGAGTGGCAAACCAGCTAGAGTGGCGCACCTAAAAATGGTTAGGGACTGGTACAGTGGAGGGATAGCGCTCCCGCACCTTGAATTGTACTACTGGGCTGCGCACCTCAAGGTGATCAACCAGTGGATACACGGTGCACAGAATAACCCGGCATTTATGGCGGATAGGCGGCAACTGGGTGCGAACACTCTTCTGGCCCTGCTCTACAACAAAGGCCTGGTGGGAATGCTGGAGGGCCCTACCAAACACACGATCGCTATCTGGCATAAGGCTCAGAGACGGCTGGGCTGGGAGGGAGTGATTACTAATCTCACGCCGCTGTGGGATTCCAAAGCCCTTGGTAATTTGCGCACTAGCAAGGGGTTTGATCGATGGGACACCATCGGGATATCCACGGTTGGAGATTTGTGGTCCAGGGGTGCGGTGATAACCTTCGAGACACTGAGAGAACAATATGACCTTGGGGTGACAGAAACATACCGATACATACAGGTTAGACACGCACTCATGTCAGTGTTGGAATTGGGAGCGCAGATCCCGGAATCGGCTCCGTTGGAGGATCGGCTCCTTACCGACTACATGGAGAGTGGTGCAACATCCCTCACCTACCGTAAACTGTTAAACAACCTACCGGATCCGCTGGTGCGTCTGAAGGAGAAATGGGTGGAGGAGATTGGGGACTTGAATGACACGGAGTGGAATGCAGCGCTGGCGTCCCCTAGGGAGGCAGGTATATCCACACGTTTTAGACTGGTCCAATTTAAGGTACTACATAGGGTGTACTATACCCGCACAACACTACACAAGATACGTAGGGCAGACCATCCATACTGTCTGAGGAACTGTGGGGAGGAGGGTACGCTGTTCCATACTCTGTGGGATTGTCCTGCTATACACACCTATTGGAGGCGGATAGCACGGACGATCAGTCAAACACTAGGGTCATCATTCTCGCATGACCCTCGGATATGCTTACTGAATGTGTGGGGTCCAACTGATCTGTCACCGCAGGGGAAGCGCTGGGCGATCATTGGTGTGATGCTGGCGAAGAGGGATATAGCACAGAACTGGGGGGCACCGACTACTCCGACACTGTCGCAATGGTGCCGGAACATGGACATGCTTATGGTGACGGAGAGAGCGATTTACAAACAGAGGCTTAATCCACGCAAGTGGAACAAGACGTGGTCACCGTGGAATTCGTACAGAGGAGACATTTGTGAACCTTTGCCTGAGGAAGAGGATCTAAATAGCTCTGAGGAGGGTGAAGACATGGAGTAATGATGGAACTAAAAGGTTCAGTTAAGAGGGGTGGGATTGCCCGGGCGTCTGACACTGAACATGTTGATGTAATTAATTCTGAACGACAATGTGAATACTGCTTGTTATGCCTCTATTGACGCTAATGATATCATTGATTCGCGAAACGATATGTTGTCCCTGACCTTTAAGTAGTATGTTTTCTGTTGGGGAGAAAATGTGAAAATTTGAAAAGTTGCTATTTTGATTGCATGCAGCTGAATGTTGACGCTGCGATATACTTTGAATGTGTATGCATAATTCTTCTGTGTTGGCAACAATAAAAACACATTTAAAAAAAAAAAAAAAAACACATTTGCCCAACTCCTATGCACTTACGACTACCACAGTAACAAGAGATAACATACCTGTAAGTAACTTATGACTACATTGTTGTGTAGAGTTTTAGGCTCAGAGTGAATTTTCCCTATTCATGCCCTTATATAGGTACAATTCACATTGCCCTAATATAGGCATAGAAATCAATCCCTTATTTAGACATAGCCCATGCAGACCAAATACAGGCATGGCTACTTCCACCTGTACCAAATGTCACAACGATTTCTTGGAAAATCGGCTTAAGCAGTCAGGGACCTTCCCTTGCTTGAATATTGATTTGTCCAAGAACTCATGTACTTTTCAAAGAACTGCTATTCCCTAGAGGTTCTTTCCTGACGTTATTATGCCCGACTTTACGTCAAATTAGACACCTTCAAGGTATAAATATGCCTTCACTTGCTCTAGCAAGACACGGTGGTTCGGAGCAGTTCGACTATCTACTTGCCCGAGGCAGCTCGCTACAGCAAGTGCCGAAGGAAGCCGACCCTCCAGCTGACGCACTGATCGAGAGGCTGCATTTCTCTCGGTGAGAATCCAGCTCCAGTGTTTCCAAGCTCCCCTTGCGGGGTGTTGGGAAATCGAGTCCCAAGACTGAGATACCAGACCTCCTTCATCCTAAACTAAGGTATGGAGCTGATTAGAACCTAGAGAAATCTTGGATAGATTCTTGGCAAAAGAAAACTAAAACCTATGCTACACAATACTTACTTCTTCCCACGCACTAGACTTAGGTTAAGTACATTGGGGTAGGCGTATTTTATAAGCACTAGTTGAGTATTTTTAGTCATTATTATTTATGTATGTATTAATATATGGTTTAGAAACCATACAATGCTCTTACAGTATTATTTTATAATATTGTTCTTGCTGTACGCATTATACTTTGTAGTCTGCATTACGATTATAGCAGTTCACTTTTCTTGCATGAGAAAGAAGACTGTTCAATAAACCTTTTATAGAAAACACCCGTCTGTCTATTTCTCTGCACCTCTGTAGAAACAAAGCATTCACGAGTGACTAAGTGAAATACTTATCTATTGTTTCCACGACTCTAGAGATACATTTCTTATTCTTTGGAAACATAGTTGTCATGTTTATGCGGTTGTCAGAAACTAATCCCTTCTTGTGAATTCGAGAAAGTTTCTAGTGACCTCTGAGCTAGCTGGCACTCACTATTAAGTTTAATATATTCGATAGAGACCTAGTCGACCTCAGTCCTATGTGTAATCTATAGGATATATTATTCCAATGAGCAGAGCCTATTGGGAATATAGGAACTACACTACAACATCCCACCCTTTGTAGGATAAGTTATGTGGAATAGGTCACAATACTTGGTGCAAGTTATTTATTACTTTATTGTGATTTTGGTTTTTAAATTAAATTATCATTTATATAACTTAAAATTATTATGCATTTGAAAAAGTCTACATTTTAATTTGAATAATTTATAATAAATATAATTTAAGTAAAGTTAAATTGAAAACGTTATTTAATTTATTTGTATATGTTCCCTACATGTTATTTTGATTCCTTGCCTCCACTAATTTCTAATCGAGTGGGTTGCAGTATCAGTGGTTGGCCATGTGTGGTACTTGATGTACTCCGAGGCTGGGCGGGGATACATTTAAGCCTGTTTCATCAATGGTATTAGAAAATTAAATGCAGGTGTATATTTTGTGAATCACAATTGTCTTACTCATTAGTGAATGTATTTTTGCTTTGGTGTATCCTTGCCTAAACCACTCCTTTAATTTCCTTAAACCCTACCCATTTTGTAGCAATCAGTGGCGGCTGGTGACATTTGAAAGTGGTAGGGCGTAAACTGATAATCATACTACACCGTAGCGAGCGAGCGTAGCGAGCGAGCCCGAACCCCCTAAGGAGGGTTCGGGGGGAATTCCCCCCGAGAAAATTTTGAAAAAATAGTGGAAAAATTGTGCATTTTCAAGCAAATTTGAGAAAGCAGGAAGGTTAATAAAGCAATTGTGAAAGTGCAGGTATTACATTATTAAAGAGCTGTCATATAACATAGGTAGCTGCTTATTCAGTATAACCACAGAGCTTCATAACAGGCTATGCCAATGAAAATACTGGCTGCTACCTGCTGTTATGGCTGACAAATTTGAATAGCGGCTGCCCAAATTTATTTACAAGCCACAGGTAATAGAGCTGGAAAATTCAAATGCTTTCGACGGTGGACCAAAACATGGTTTATAGGATGTGGCCTTGCCCTAACAATGGACCACATTATTACTACTGACATATAAAAATAACAATAACAGTTTGCACTGCAGGCGAATTTAAATATTGCAAATCCAAATGTGTTTACGCGATACAGTTGATGCGCTGATGCGCATTAAAATTCCACGGACCAAAAAGTAACTGTTTACTAGACCTTAAGAAGTCTTGGTCAGAACACATTTTATTAATCAGAATTTGTAGTGTAGAAAACAGTTCCTTTCTGTGCACCTTAAATTACACAGAAAGCATTGTAAATGATAAAAGCGGAAACATTTGCTGCTGCTGGCTAGTACTGTGTTTTTCTGATTCGAAAGTGCGTCATGGCTTGAAACACCCATCCCTGGGCAGTGCAGTGGGGCACCTCGAGGCGATTTCAGCCTGTTATCACTCCATATGAGATAGCCTCCCTACCTATCCTCCCCAATCCCCTCCACCGAGATAGAGGACAGATACGGCAAAGCCTTCTGAGACACCAACAGGCCACATAAATACTCTACGGTGAGCCTACCTCTCTGGAACACTCGTTGAATGTGGGAATGAAATTGGAAGCAACCCAGGAGAAGCAGTGGGAGCTTTTCACGGGCAAGGCCAGGGCAGATATTAAGCATGTATTGGTCCAGTTTCTCCCAGAGGGTGTGCACTGTGTTTTGTTTTAAAACAAGATTAAAATACATACTTTAAACGTGATCACCTCGACTTCTGCCCAGGCACACAGGCCTTTCTTAGGCCATGCTTTAGATCCCCACAGTTCGGTATTTCCCACATTTATGTTACTTGTTAGTCAACAAACGCAGTAAAATGGGATTTTGAGCCAGGAATTTGCTAACTTTCTAACCTCACATTCATTAACCCACAGAGCAACCCTCCATGCATTTTAATATGTCTTACCCAGTTATATTTATATTATAAACCTCACAAGGATGAAATGTGGAGCCAGGTCACATCTAACTATCCAACTCTGCCAAGGGCCCGCGCCACTTTCAGAATAAGAGTTACTCTTAGAGATGACACCACCCTTTGCCGGAGCAGCTGCGCGCACTATAAATGCCCATAGCATAGCATAGCATAGCACCCCATCCACAGGCTAGCCCACCCCTGTCTTATTTTGCTGAGTTGTGCACACTTTAAAACAATGACGGAGGCACATGTGGGTAGAAATGTGGTGTATAACCAAAAGAGCCTCCAAGAAGCTCCGATAGCTTGGAGTTCAAATTGCTTATTCTTGCTGATGCTGTTCTTAAGGCACGCAACCCCACAACTTAAAAAAAAAAATGTTAAACAGTATTCAGGACATTTGCTCCCACCTAGATGTGCCCAAAAGCTAATTCAAAAGCATCCTACTGGGAAATTACATGTGTTTTTATAACAATATATCCTTAAAAAGAAGCGAAAATGCAGCAATAATAATAATTTTTAAAAACGCTTTGAAATCCTAATGGTGTTTTCTAGTGTTAGACGTGTCAGAACTTGTGCAAGTAGATGCCGCCTAAAAGTGATTATGGTGTATTAACAAATTACCAGAGGACTGCTGCTTCCCGCATTGCAGGAATTATCCCTTTCCCAGCGTTTCACATCAAAAGCCTGGCGGATTCACCAGCCCTAATCCCTGCTGGGCTCTCTCCGGTAAATATATATAGAGGCACATCGGTCGAAAGAAGCAATACGGGCCACACCTCCTCATTTAAATCTCATCATACTCTGATATGCATCTGCTCTTCTATGAGCCTGTACGTAAGGTATTCTGGGACGTGTAGTCAATTAAATCCAAAGAAGGATGCTTCTTATGGTAAATGCCCAATGTAAGCTCACCTTGAGCCCCAAGGAAAGGTGCGCTTCTAATTTCGGAAAGCGCGCTCCACATTTAAGTCCATGTTGAGACTCCATGGCCCCCTGCAATCCCGGGGTGGTGTGACTTTTATTAGTTGGAATCATCACTGGTGTTTATTCTCTGAAGGTTCCACATAGGCAACAGTTAAAAAAGATGCCACATAATGCGCTAAGCTATTTGTCCAGGATGTGCCTACAATCTTTCTCTTGGGCATTACTGTAATGTTAGCCCCTCCAACAAAAAGCCTGGTCATTGCTATTAAGTGCAGCTCGTAGAAGACGCATCTAGTACAGAGGGCAGTTCTCTACATGTGGACAAAATTAAATACATACATGAATACACACATAGACGTCACTTTTCGGATCCCACTATTGATCCTACTATTGAGGTTTACCTGTTGGGGTTAGTGCAGTGGCCCAGATGTCGTGGGTTTATTGCACCAGCTCCTTTAGAGCTGCATGTGAATGTATGAGGGCGATGATAATGATGTAGCAAGAGTATCAGGAGCTGTGAGATTTAAAATTGTTCCCTTATAAGCTATATGTATCATGTGATTGATTGGGGTAAGCAAGGTTCAGAGCTAACAGAGCACTATTTGTAACCTGATTAGCGTAAAGAGCCTGGGATGTCCCAGCACGTTATTGCAGTCCTTGGAGAAGGCTGGAAAGAGATCTGTCCCATGGGGGCAGGAAGAGCACTGTGCAGGACTGAACCGAGCAACCACTGCAATACATTATCAAAACAGCGAGCAGACACAGCGTTACAAGCATCATGAAAAAAACACACAGCTCTGTCTGGCAAATTTCTCTCTATAAAATCTGCTTTGCACAAGTCATTTAAAAAAAAGGGGGAAAACCAATTTTCTTTTAAAGGAACAGAAAAACATTTGCAATTAATTTTTTTCAGAGCCCAGACTGAACAGTTATGTCCAGTTATGTCCAAGGTGGGGTGATGAGACCAACTTAATCGTAATTGATCCGTGAAGGTGTGCGTGGCCCGTGCTGGGTTTGGTAAAATTACCTCACCCTGAGGGTTGTAGACTAAATGTACAGGAATTTATATAGCGCAAATCACCAAGCGGTTTCTTTCTTAGGGAACCCGTCCTGGTATTCCCCTGTGGGATAACCCCGGCAGGGTATCCGCAAGGTGAAAGCCAGGCATCCCGCCGCGAGGGGCCGTTGTGGAGATTAAGCAAGCTATTGCCCAGAGTCGCAGAGTGTGAACCCATGAATCGAGTAGGCACCGGAGCGAGAATTGTCGAGTCCATGGACATTTTAGGACTCAAGACCCCGCCCATTTTAGGACTCAAGACCCCGCCGAGCCGGGAATTGAACCCTGGTCCCGGGCTGACCTCTGCTTCCAGGTCTGCCTCCTCTAACCAGTGAGCCACACTTCTCCACTCTACACTACAGACAGCAGACACATACTTGTGCTGAGATTTGCCAGAAGGCCTGCTGTTAAGCGGTTTTATGAAAGAGAACAGAATGACAGCCCCGGGCACCATGCCTTTTTTTACCTGTCAAATGCAGACAATGGCAGGTACAATACTGGGTATGAACCTCGTGTGCCCACTCTTCACTAGATGTTCGGAATTACTAGTGGCACGCATTTTTTGTAAAAAATGCAGGCCAACAGGGACACAGAATAGTTTCATTACTAAAAAAAAATCTTTGTTAAAACACAGTAAAAATACAGCAATGGATAACATTTTGACTTCCAGCCACACTAGTCCAGAGAAGTCCAATTATCAGTGCCATTCACTTTAAGGCTCTGTTTGGAAAGAGGATAGTCCCTGCATAGAGAAAGAAAAACTCTAGACTCACGACCGAACCCGGAGCCATGAGATGAGCAGCCACTTCTGAGTATATGTTTAGTTATGGAAATAAATCATATTCTATAAAATACGAGCGAAATAAATAGTAAACCAGAACAACAAGCCCCACGTCTGAGTACAGAAAGGAAAGATTTGTGTACCAACACAAGCATACATGCAAACATGAAAAGCAATGCCACCAGCTCTTCAATTAACATAGTAATACATGCAAACTGCTATGAAGAACTGGCTGTATGATTTATCACATTAAAGGCAGGCCCAATGCGCGTACTAAGGCTTGTGAAAGCTTGCAGGTCGTTTCTGCCTGTGTTCAGTTGGTTTGAGCTCCCCTTCTATTTGTGCCCTTATAATACCGGCCCATCCACCAACAGGTGACCGAGGCCCTGGCAGTATGACCCTGGATCAGTTTCCTACCTGCCCGGCCGGGCCCCCTGCGATTGTTGCTGTCGCCTTGTAACACTTGTACTTTGGAGCAGGTGGTGCTTTTCTTTAAATACCAGGGAAAGCAGGCCTCTTTCCAGACTGCGCACAGTGCAGCCTCTAGCACAGAATGACCCTCTCGAGACAGACTGACTTCAACAGCCTCTCTCACAGTCCAGTGTGCCTTCTGATTCGAGACCGACTGACTTCAACAGCCTCTGAGAGACTGCATGCCGCCCGCCGAGCCAGTGAATGTGTGACAGTCACTTTCGCACCAACGACATCGACAGCTGCCTTATTTTTTTTGTTTCCCCTGACCTCGCTATATACCTAATACATCAAGAATGAAAACTGCGTCATTTAGACTAAGTTTGTAAAATTACCTTGGCACCCACATTTTTTCACTGGCACACAATTATTTGGCCACCCGATTAAGAACTGCGCATAAACAGAAGAAAAATCACCTGGGTAAATGGCAACTGTGCGCCCCCCCTTTTTAATATATTACCCTGTGCACACAAATCCGCACGTTCCTTTTAGAAAAGGTACATCTGATAGTAAGCGGCCGAGAACCGGGTGCTTTTTACATCTAATGAACCACTTACTCAAGGGCTTCAGTAACCCAGTCAATGCAATAATTGACGAGCCATTGGTATCAAGAGGCTAAAAATAGGATGCTCTGATGGTATAAAATATGCACACATATGGGCATATCATTTATTGCTTATATAACAACAATATGACGTTCTCTCTTGCGATGTCTGATTGCGCTTCACATTGTTAACATATACTAAATGTTTTTCAACTTGCCCCTATGTCATGACGATTTCTTTTAGTAATTTAGCATTGGTGTAAAAAAACATAGCACAAATCCTTATGAATTACACCGTTTGTGCTGCATGTGTAATTCAGAAATAGGCAAACAGATTTAGCTCCTTCAGTCAACATCATAGAAAGAGCTTTGCTCCACGGCTTGCATGGCGAAAATAATGGTGAAAAACCATAGGTAACAGAGCTGTTGCTTATGAATCGTTTTTAGGAGTGTTTTAGATATTTTAACTAGTTAAAGCAGTTAACAGTAGTGTTGTGCCTCTGACTTTACAAGGGCACTAGGTTAGTGCCCTTCCATTTCTGGTGCTTTGCAGCGGTTAACTTCGTAGTTTCTCGTTGCTCAGATGGGTGTAATTTCTGATATTTGTTACCCTCGTCTTCTTTGCTTAATTTTACTCGAGATACAGTGTCACTCATAGTTGTTGAAATGTCACTCATAATCGCACTACAATTATAGAAATGTCACTCATAGCAACCTGAAACCTTGGCAGCTATGGTGTTCCATGGCCCATGATATAGGTGTGTTAGCCAGGACACCCACAGCACTATGTAATTAGTGCTAAAGCCGGGCCATTACAGAAAACACTGCACATTATCACGTAGCTGGCAGGCAATGTGTGCAGGAGGGCCGGTGTGAAAGGAAAGGAGCGAGTGAACAGCAAGGGGGGAAAAGGGGGGGGACTCGTCATTTTTCAACAGGCGCTGGAATGTGGGAGGAAGAAGAGAGTGTGAAAAGGGGTAGGTCGTGTGAGGCCAAAATGAAAAAAACGTGTTTTTTTTTTAAACAGTAATAAAAACAAATACCTGAAACAACTAAACTCGCCTGCCTATGTCCGACCACAAGTTGGTTTCTGGCTGCTCTGAAACAAACCCACGTGTGACACACTGGAAGCAGCCATCTCGAGTCTGCGCAGACTCGATTTCTCAGCTTCCAGTCTGTTTACAGCCTTAACCCCACCCTTTCCCAACTCGTCACAGTGACGAGTTGGAAATGGGCGGTGTGACCAATTCTCCATTCTCTGATTGACGTGACGCCCCGGGATTACAGGGCTTCACTGAAAACGCCCAGGGCTGATTTCATCCCCACGGCATCAGGGGGTGGAGACTGGTCCGCAACTCCATGCTTTTGCCGAGTTGATGACATCACAAGCCCCAGGGCGGTGAGATCATCAGCCGGCAAAAGCTGTAGACATTGCCACTCTGAGATCGTCAGCCTTGCTGCAGAATGAATCATCGCAGGTAGTGTGTGCGCACCCCGACCCTGAAAAAAAAAAGAAGAAACTGCATTTTTAGGCTGTGTGTGTTCACTGTGTCACGAACACAAAACAGTGAAACACAACACTTTGCTTGTTTGACGAGTGCCAGCTAAAGTTAAGGGGGCGGAGCCCCGACGCCCTCAAGGAGAAACCGCCCCTGGTAGCAATTATTTCTGATTTTCCCACCACTCCAGCTTGGCCCTCCCACATTTACTACTAAACATATACCTACGTGTGCAGAGACCTCTGCCACTTGGGCAGAGATCTTTGTGTAGATAAGATAGGAGAGGCGGCGATCTCTAGTCGGAGATTAGTGAATTAAATTTTGGACTATGTAAAGTACCACTACTGTACATACTCCAAAATGTTTCTTATAAAAAGGATTCATATCACAGTCTTGTTCCCATTTAGTTTGAAGAAAGTGCATGATATCCATCATAGGATCACTGCCAAACAAGCTCTCTTCAGATACCTTTCATCAGCTTCAAGCACCTCTTGTTTGAGACAGGAGGGTCCCGGGCCGCCTGTTCCGGAGGGTCATCTGCAACTCTAAAGCAGACATGCGCTAGACATTCATGACAAAAGTTGCTATGTATGTGTACACTACATACAACTGACGGTACGCACGGGCGAAGGTTGAGCACAACTCGTTTGTGTGAGATGGAGGCTGGGCACAGGGCCTGGCTGCATGATGCATCCAGAGCGCGGTTCTCAGAGCCAAAGGCCATACCCAGCTGGTCTGCATGGGACAGGAGTAGGGCCTGGTCAAAGAATAGCCCTACACCTAGAGGTTACTGTACAGGCCCCATCCCACACCAGCTACAACTCATACAACAGTTTGGATGTGACTAGGCTGAGTGCAGTGGCGCATAAAACATCTTTCAAAGAAGGGTTATTGCTAGTTA